>NW_010401328.1:0-382 GCF_000710305.1 Buceros rhinoceros silvestris
GCAAGAACGCTCACACCCAGTCTCTTTCTTCTCTGCACGTCCACGTCCGGTTTGGGATGGAAAGTGTTTCTTAGGGAAGCAGTTCCTGCTGGAACCGACCTGCGTGAGGGGCCAGCCTCTGCTCCTGGCCCCCACGCCGGGGGCTGGGGGGCACATGGATGGGGTGAGGGTCAGCATCTGCCCCGAGAGGTGTGGGTCTCCAGGGCGAGGAACCACCACAGCGTCGGGTCAGGAGGGCTGGGAGTCCCAGCACCCCCCGGCAGCCCAGCTCTGCCCAGCAGCCACCAGTTCACCTGGACCTGCCTGGGGATGCTGCGAGCTCACGGCCACGGGCTTCGGGTGCGCGTTCACAACAGAGAGATGGGAACTCTGTGGAGACCCA
>NW_010401328.1:488-2018 GCF_000710305.1 Buceros rhinoceros silvestris
CGCACCGGAGAGAGGACCCCGCTCTACCCCAGCCATAGGCAGCAGGGGTTGACTCCAGTCCCACGGCATGGCCATTTCCGTCAGAACAGCGTTTTAAAGAAATTAAGCAAATTTGTCCTTAATGACGCCGATTGTGCTCTGCGGTTTGCCTGGAAATGTTAGATACGAATTTATTCCATCATCCAGACAAGCTTTAGACTTCGTTTCTTTAGGCAAATTTAGAACCATATATGGAGGTACATGGCACAGCACTGTAATAGACCTTTATATGGAGGAGCAAACCAATATGCAGAGGAAAAGGAAGTGCTTTGACAGTTTTAAAATCCAAAGGGAATTAAAAATGTGCAATAATGCTACATAAATCTAGATGAGCTGCTGTAAATTAGGGCTGCCATACAGGGAACGGCCTCACCTTGCCCAGCGGAAACAGAGCTCCTAAACGGGGAGCGTACAGCAGAAGCGGTCTCAAACCCGCCGAGCCCCCACGTCCCCACGTCCCCCTCTCAGGCAGCGCAGCCCGGGGGTGCTCAGCAGCAGCTGGGTGCCTGTCGCTTGGTGTCGCTGGCTGTGGATCGGGAAGACCAGTGCTGGGCTCGGAGCAGGGACTCCCGGCCACCGCGTGCTGTCACAGCGGAGCGGGCTGCGTGGAACGCGACCTCTCGCCTCCCCTGCAGGTCTGCTGCCTGTCCTGTCTGGGGCTTGCTGAGGATTAGTGGGGTGTTTCTGGACAGAGGTGTCACAGTACTGAGTCCAGGAATAAGTGTGTCACACCATGGCGAGTGAGGGGCTCCTGAGCCTTACGTGTAGAAGGAAACACCATGTTGCTGGATGCTGAGGGCCGGAGGGCCTGGACCTCTGCTGGGCAGTGAGGGGACACCTGAGCTCTGACCCCTCGTCAGGTGCCTTCTCTCCTCGATGCCTTTAGTCCACACCTTGGAGGTTTAAATCGTGGAGTTTAAAGGGTGGAACAGGGAACCGACCGCCTGCCCCAGCCACGTCACTCAGCCCTGGTGGCTGCGCGAGGACCTCTGGAGGGTGACGGGGGCTCATCCCTGCCAGCAGCCAGCACCGCACGGGATCGGCACCCCTGGCACCGCCTCCCCCCCGCCTGGTCATGGCAGCAGAGCCTGGCTCTAATGCGGGTTATTATTCATAAACATTTGCAGCGTGTGGTATCTCGCCGTTTACTCCCCGTCATAACAGAAAAGCTGAGAGGGAAACCAAGCCCTCACCCACCCAGCAGCAAAGCACTTGGGTAGCACAAGGGCACTGAATAATTCAGCACCGGTTTAGTGGGGCAGCGTTCTGTAATTTCAGCGGAACTCTCTTGGTTCGGCTCCCTGCATCCTCGCACCTGAAGGAGATGCTCCCAGCAGGCAGGTGAGCCAAGCCTCTCCCTCCAGGAGAGCAGGCAGCAGGGAGCAGGTGGGGAGGTTAATCACACTGTCAGCATGTACTTGCTTTTTAAACTTGCATGAGTTCGGAGATCAAAATGGAGAGGAGATGTAGGGCAGCTGGATTTGCAGGGAA
>NW_010401328.1:2121-2367 GCF_000710305.1 Buceros rhinoceros silvestris
GTAAACTTGCATGAGTTCGTAGATCAAAATGGAGAGGAGATGTAGGGCAGATGGATTTGCAGGGAAACCTTTGATTTTCTCCTCCTGAGGCTGGTGTGTCTAACGCGTGTCTTTTGCAGGCTTACGGGGCCCTTGTTTACCCAGAGAAAGCCCTGCTGCTGGATCCTGAGAGCACCGGGGATGCTGCCGAGGGAGGACTCTGATACGGGGACAGTCACCCCCTGGGTGCTCCGCTGGCAGGGGCTG
>NW_010401328.1:2565-4322 GCF_000710305.1 Buceros rhinoceros silvestris
GTCCATCGAGAGCCCCCTCCCCCCACCAGTGCCCTGGCAGCCCCAGACTGGGTGGATGTGACAGCAGAGGCCACATCAGAGGGACCCCCATCACCACCTCCTCCCGGCTGCCTTTGCTTGCTCAAATGCGAGTCAGCATCCTCCCAAACAGACTCCTGCCGCGGTGTGTGCACAAAAAATAAGACTCTTCCCAGAGCGTGAGGGGAGCACCAGCACTGCACACAGAGCCGGTGCCCAGCGCCGCTGGTCCTGCTGGCAGAGGGGGAAGCTGCCGCGTGATGCACCCGCAGGAGGGCCGGTGGGAGCGGGCTCCGGTGCTGCTGGAGGTGATGCTCCTTGGTCCACAGTGGTCCAGCTCCTTGGCTCCCAGCAAAGGGATCGTGTCTGCAGCTGGAGTTGCCAGATCGTGTTGGCAGCTGGAGCAGCTGGAGCCGTTCTGCGGGCTGAGGAAGGGTGGGAGAGGGGAGCGCACGGTCAGGGCACCACTCCCCAGGGCCAGAGGCGCAGCTGGGCACCGTGGAGGCTCTGACGCCTTTGGCCTTGCCTGTGCTCCTGGTGCTGGGGAGAAGTGACAAGGAAGGGTGGCGGCTGACGGAGCTGTTCAGACGCGCAGCGAGCCCCCCACGCGTGGGGGCTGCAGCGTTTGTGGCACGCAGAGAACACCCCTTTCATCTGCCGCCTCTGAAACCCTCCTCCAGAGCTACTCTTACAATTCACACAACAAAAATCACGTAAAGGATGTCAGAGCTAGAAGACAAACCCACTAAAAGGTCAGGAAACGATCTGGGGAGAAGGATTAGTTTTTCAAGACCTCAGCTAGGGAAGCTTCAGCCGAGCAGCCCATGATCACCACCATTTGCCAGAGCCTGAAGTATTTTTGCAGGTCACCTGGCAGGTCTCATTTACGTGTGGTGACCTGCAGCTCCCTGCAAGCCACCCTCGACCGGACCTGCCCAGTCCCGTGTCAGTGGGAACTGTGCTGCCCCGAGCCCCAACGGAGCCCAGCACAGCTCCGCGAGCAGGAACAAAACCTGTCAAGGATCTGAGACAGAGATGACAGTTAGAGCCTGGTATCTCGGTTGTTTCAGAACACATCTGCTTTCCCCCAAACGCCAGAACAGATTAGTCTACAACCGTCACCGCACCATGGCCTGAGCGCAGGTTTCTGCTGTGAAAAAGGCAGCAAAACTCAGAGACCCTCCTTCAAGGAACACAGTGAGAACATATAAAATCATTGGGAAAACCATCTGAACTTCTGTTTATTCTTCTTGGCTTCACGCTCTCTGCCTGCCGAGCTGGCTGATGGCTGTGGCTGGGGGACACGTGGAGGGACGGCCAGCACACAAGGGCTTTTTCCGCAGCACATGTCCCATCTGCTCCAGCCGGGGCTGAAAAGTGCCCCACTGTGGGCAGGGCGGATCCTCCACCACCAGCACGGCAGCTGCTTCTGGCCAGCTCCTGTGCATCCTCCGTCGTGCCATGTGCTCCCTCCCTGACCCTCCTCATCCCTCCTCTGTTGGCCTCTTCTCCCGAGGCATGATGTCCCCAGGGAGCAGGGACGAGCGCGTGGGTCTCCTTGGGTTAGCAACGGGATGGGAGGTTTAGGGACAGTGATTCTGGGTGGGCAACAAGGGTGGGCTCTGCTGGATCCCTTTGCTGGAAGAGGAAGCTGCAATGGGATGGAGCTGGAGGGGCAGCTGGGGCCTGGCTCTAAGGGGAGCACCAGGCGGGGGGGGGTTTGGCCAAGGCCTGATGGG
>NW_010401328.1:4370-5127 GCF_000710305.1 Buceros rhinoceros silvestris
GGGCCGCTGAGGCCTGGCTCTAAGGGGAGCACCAGGCGGGGGGTGCTTTGACCAAGCACTGATGGTGCCAACAATGTTGAGATGCTGCACAGCTCAAAGTAACTCTAGTCTAAAGATAGAAGGAAGCGTTTAGGAAAAATCCTGGTATTTTTTCAAATGCTCTACTTTCCAAAGGGAGAATTTGTGCTTTAATTTCTGCTAAAAAAGCTTTAGTGTTTTTAGAAGGGTCAGTGAAGAAATTTGAAATATTTTGGCTAGAGCTAGTGTTTCCCTTGTCAGAGGTAAGGGGGGTGGGAGAAGACATTCGCTTCCTCCTTTAATGAGGAAACCCGAAATAGTGTAAAGTTGGGGTCAGCCCAGGCCAGAGCTGTTTAGAGGAACAGCGCAGGGGCGACGCGTGCAGCCCCCGTCCCCCAGCAAACGGGGCACGTGAGCCGGTCCCACAGTATCAGCGGCGCCACGTTGCAGACGGGTTGGATGCCACGTGAGGGCACGTTAACATGGAAAACACATTAGCCCCCACCGAGGAAACCTGAGCAAATCGGCCATGAGACGCCGTGTCCTGGGATTCAGCATCGATGCTGTTCCCCGGGACGCCGTGGCGGGGCTGAGCAGGAGCCGCGCAGCGGGTTTGCTCCAGTTCGCCGCAGTCCCAGTGGAGACTGGCTCTAGAGCACCGTCACCCTGCTGCAGCCCCTCCCCATGTCCCCGCGCTTCAACCCCCGAGCGGGGGCTGCTGTGGGTGACCCTGGGCCTC
>NW_010401328.1:5280-5526 GCF_000710305.1 Buceros rhinoceros silvestris
GGCAGCCCCACGGGCACTGTCCCAGCAGCGCTGTGACCCTCCCGTGCCACTGCACGAGCGGGAGAGCACGTCTGCCCTGTCCCTCGTCCCTCAGCAGACAGCTTCTGTCCTAAAACCTCCTCATCAAATATTAACCCCGGAGAAGGAGCGTTTCTGGTCTCTCAGGGAACGAGGCACATTTTCGATGCGCCGCGGAAGATCTCCTTTCCCAGACACCCCGCCACGTGTGTTTGCACAAGCCTGGCA
>NW_010401329.1:0-254 GCF_000710305.1 Buceros rhinoceros silvestris
ATTTATTTGTTTGTTATTTATTATTAACCAGTTGAAGCGGGCAGAAACCATTTCCCCAGCTCAGCGACCAGCTGCCAAAGCCTGTGATGCTGCACGGCGGGGGACCCTGCTCTGGCCATCACAGCCCCTTCCAACTCCCCCAGCAATGAGGGTCCTGCTGTCATGGCCCTGCCAGCCACGGTGACTGCATGGTGCCAGCGGGCAGGGACAGGGCTGACTGGGAGCACCCGGCACCGCTGTGGGGCGGGGCCGCC
>NW_010401329.1:477-1244 GCF_000710305.1 Buceros rhinoceros silvestris
AGCGCAGGCCTGAGGGGCTCCCGGGAGCATCTGTGGGCTCCTCTGGCTTCCGCCAAGCCTCGTCCCTATGGTTTGGTTTATAGACCAGTGGTTTCTCTGCGCTCTGCACCAACGATGTCAACAGAGCTGCACTGGGTGAAGTGGGGAGTGAATGGGGCTCGGCGATGCCACCATCCCCTGCCCATCCTCCTGCAGTGGTGCTGGGGACCAGGTGACTGTGCACAAACTGTGGTTGTGTTTGTGAATCACAGTCTCCTCATGTACAGAAGATCCGGCAGGGCTCCCAGGGTCTCCCCACGCCCCAAAGTCCCTTCCTGGACAAGTGACAGGGACCCATTACCCAAGAGAGACCCAGAGCCAGAAGACAGCCCTGTCCTGCCACATCCCAACCCTTCACCATTCCACTGCTCTCTTTCCTCAGCCTGAGATGATAATTCCCAGTCCAGTGTCTGTGTTGTGATGCTGGGGCCATTCCTGCACCGCAGCCCATCGCAGTGCCGGGGTGCGCGGCTGCAGCCGGCTGCTTCCCAGGGATGAGCCTGCGGTGCCTCCCTTTCATCTCCTGCCTGGCAGCAGATTAAAATTTCATCACTTCAGCAGTGAAGAAGGTGCAGGGGAGGAGCAGGAGCCCTGGGCTGGCAGAGGGAGCTCAGCCGGGGCAGCCTGCGCTGAGCTCGGTGCCCACTCCAAATCCAGCCGCACATGGGAGCTCAGCTGATGGAGCCAGGATTTGGGAACAGCCTTGCAGGGGTAGCCACAGGCTGGGC
>NW_010401329.1:1327-2929 GCF_000710305.1 Buceros rhinoceros silvestris
GGCCACACCCTTGCAGGGTTAGCCCCAGGCTGGGCTCCTGCTTCCCTCGGGCCTTCCCTCACTGGAGCACGAGGCTGGGTAGGGGAAGCTGCCAGGCTTTGGGCTCCTGCCGCTGCCTCATCCATGTGCTGCACACCCAGAGCAGGACCACGAGCTCCCAGCTTGGAGGCCAACGCAGCTGAACTGGCTCCAGCTGCTGGCGGAAACACAAAGCCAAGGTCACAGGAGGATGTGCTGGCACTGGTATGGGGAGACCCAGATCCACGAAAGGGAGGGACTGTCACAACAACCCAGTAGCTCCCAGCAGCTGGACTGCCTGGCTGGCCTCAGGAAGGTGCCGCCTGTGCTGGACCCCATCCTGGGCAGGCAGTGGGCTGAGGCTGGCCCCTAGGATGTGGGGTGGGCAGTGGTTGGCCCCAGTTACTCCTGGCAGATGCATGAGGACTCATCCCTGTCACCCCACTACTGCCCAGGCTCCCACAGGAAGGTTTTTGATGTGTTCTGGTATTTTTCCAGAGGCCGAACATAGTTAATGCTGTAATTCCCTGGTTTTTCCTTTCCTTCTTTCCAAATAAAGGGGAAATCTTTGCTCTTTTCCAGCCCCATAAACATCTGCTATTCCCAGCAGGTCCCTGGGACAGTACCACAGCACCGAGGGCCCCTCCGGGGGCTCAAGTCCTGGCTGCCGCCAGGGAGCAGAGGGTGGGCCAGAGGTGTCCTGGTCTGCCTTGGTCCCCCCTGGGCTCCTGTTGCCTCTCTGGGCACTGTGGAGCCTCGTCCGTCTCCCCAGCCTGTACCAGCAAATCATGATTCCAGTCACACTACATCCATCGCGCGTCCTCGGTTTGCCAATTAAGTCCCAGCTCTAATTACGCACTCAGGCTCACCAGTCACTCCTCTTCCCTCTCACATCACCAGACAGACACCTGGGAGGCCTCCAGTCATCCTCGTCCTCACACCCAGCCCCTCTTCCATCCCGCTGCACCCTAATCATGCTGGGCCGGGCTCCAGCAGGAGCTGAGCACCAAGACCACCTCCCTGTGACACGGAAACCGTCCTACAATCAGCGCTGTGGGGTAGGGCCATTGCGAGGGGCTGCTTTTGGCCTGGGCTGTCTCCTGTGCAGCCCCTGAGGACAGTGGATGTGGTGTGCAGAGTCGCTCTTGTTGTCCCCCAAGAGGGATAGAGCCAGATCTGGGGTCCCCAGGGGATGACAGTGGGACAGAGGGATGTCAGCAGATCCAGGAGCACCCTTGTTCTGCTGCTCACAACAAGACCCCAGCCCCCAGAGCTGTAGTGGTGCCCCAAGAGCAGCTCAGTCACCCCCAACCATCATCTGCACCCCTCTGCAGCACCCTGAGCCCTCAGGGTGAAGGCAAAGGCACCCTGCACCCCACCACAGAGCTCACCCGCAGCACATCAGGAGCGGTGCTGGGCAGGAGGAGCCTCACAGGATGTTGCAGAGTGTGTGGGGGGCGCTGTCTGGGTGCTGAGGGGTGCAGGGGGTGCTGTGGAGGGTGCAGGGGAGCAGAGAGCATGCTGTGGAGTGCAGGGGGTGCTGTGGGGTGCTGAGTGCCACGGTGAGAGGATGCTACGCGGTGC
>NW_010401330.1:0-206 GCF_000710305.1 Buceros rhinoceros silvestris
CCCCCAGCGCGGGTCTGCCCTGGCCCCATCCGGAGCTGGATGTTTCACTGAGCAAAACCAGCTGATCCTTGGAGCAGGGAGTGGGGTGAGCATAGACCCCTCTCCTGCCGGGGGTTGGAGCTGGGGGTTGCTGACCTTCCCCCCCCAGCCTCACAGAAGGGGTGTGAGTGTGCCCTGCGATGGTGCCGTGGGGTGGGATGGGGAGC
>NW_010401331.1:0-203 GCF_000710305.1 Buceros rhinoceros silvestris
TGCTCTACGATGACCGCGTTTTGCACAACTTACTAACCATAGAGGAGAGATATCTGCCCCAATGCTCCTACTTCAAGTGCGTCCAGAAGGACATCCAGCCCTTCATGAGACGGATGGTGGCCACTTGGATGCTGGAGGTTTGTATCCCGGCGTCTTCCTCCGGCCCCTCGGTGCGGTGCCGACCGGGGCGGGGTGGGGGGGGA
>NW_010401332.1:0-1187 GCF_000710305.1 Buceros rhinoceros silvestris
GCAGCTACCAAAGCGCGTGTCCTCACGTTAGAGAGACAAAGCCTTTGTCTGAGGACGCAGTTGCCATAGTTCACCCTCAGCACCGCGTCCCTGAGATGTGCACGCAGACCGGAAGGGCCACCAGCGTTCCTTGGGAGCAAGGGATGTGTGGGGTGAGGAGAGCTTCTCCTCATCCAGCATGGAAGGTCCTTCATGTCCTGGGCAGGGCTTGGAGGTGAAGGACAGTGAAGTGTGCAACAGTAGCCCAGGACGGCAAAGCCGGATTTAAATGTTGGGTCTAGAGCAGCAAGAGTAGGAACATGAGGAGTGGCCTCAAGGGAACATTTTGGGACAAAACGCAAGTGAATGGGAAGCATCTCTCCTTTGCCGCTCCACAGCTTCCAGTCCACGCGCAGGAGGGATGATGAGAGGTGGAAGAACCTCATCTTTGGTGGCAATGCAACTCAAAGTCCTTCCGACCTGAGGGGGAAACGGCACTTCGTGAAGAGCAGTGTGAGACTGGGACCTGCCGAGCCCTGGGTGTGCGTGAACCTCCTGCCGCCATCGTGACAAGGTGCCAGACGTGCTCGGAGCTGTGACGCTGCAAGACGAGGGCCTGACGGTGGGTGGGTGAGTTCTTTTCACAGGGAAATTCTTGTCATGGTCATTCTCCTCCTCTTCCTCCTTGTGTGGAGCCCTCTGGGAACTCCTGTACCAGCCCAACCATGCTGAAAAGACGTGCTCACCTCGTGTGGGGGGAGAGCTGACACTAACCAGCCCTCACCCCAAATGGCTGAAGTCAGGAGCTTTGAACCGCTGATCACTAATTCTAGTAGCCACATCCCTGATTTTATGGATATCTCCCCAAACTGTCCCAAGCTGAGCCTTTGGACTGTGCTGTGTGATGCTTCGAAGGACCAAAAGTCTCTGTGGGGATGCCCGAGGTTGGAGAAGCTGGTCTCAGCTGCGCTAGGTCAGCCTTGGGGTGCACCTCACCCAGGGCGGGTGGTTTGGGGGTGAACATCAAACAGGGTGCTCCCCCCACCCAGGGAAAAGCCCCTCGTGCAGAGACCACCGTGCTTGAGCCATTTGGGGTGAGACATCCCCCCCACACCCCGGGGCGATGCAGCACCCACACGACAGTCCCCGGGGTGTCCCCCTTAACCCCCACCGCCCACCCCGGCCCTGAGGACCGACAGCAGGCGACA
>NW_010401333.1:0-248 GCF_000710305.1 Buceros rhinoceros silvestris
CCGGGCAGGACGGAGCCAGCTCTGCCAAACAGCCCTCAGTGAGAGGAGAAGCGAGAGCCTGGTGACCCCAGGGACACCAACAGCCCCCAACCCTGCCAGCCCTTGGGGACCTGTCCCCCCTATTCCTGCCATGAGGGGCTGCTCAGGCCCCCTGTTTTGATCAGGCCAAAGCCAAACCAGCCTCATCCCTGTGCTGGGGAGGGCTGCTGGGGACTGGGGCAGGACCCTGGCCCCCAGCGGGGCCCCGG
>NW_010401333.1:477-708 GCF_000710305.1 Buceros rhinoceros silvestris
GGCGCGGGAGCGGCCGACAGCTGGTGGGATGTAGCTTTCGCAGCACATAGTGACAAATTCCTGGCGGTCGAGGCTGCTTTGCAGCCGCCCTGGCCTCGGTGGGGGGAAGCTGCCCTGGAAAGAGGCAGATTAAAAAGCTCTTTGGCTCCAACGGCGCATCCCAACTGGTCCCCTCGCATGGCCACCTGCTTGGCCTGGCACCCCGAGATGCTGCCGGACACCCCGGGGCTG
>NW_010401334.1:0-4305 GCF_000710305.1 Buceros rhinoceros silvestris
TTTTCCAACCAAACAATTCTGTGATTCTGTGGATGCTTCTGCAGTGTCTGGGTATGGAAATGCTGGTTGGTTTTTGGTGCTGTTCCATTTTGGGACTCGTCAGGGCTTGCTGTGGAGACCTTTGACAGGGTCAGGTTAACAAACCCCACGTTGCTGCGCTGGTGGAGGTGCAGTGAGCAGAAGTGCCAGGTCAGACCATTGCCAGGCTGCTTTGTCAGACGCTCAGAGGGTGGATAAAGGCGATTGTGAGCCTGTCCTGCGAGTCTGCTGTTCCTGAAGCAGCCACTAACCGGCAGTTTCCCCCACAAGATGCTTAGTGCAGTTTCTGGGGAAAAACGCCGTGATTTGGTGTGCAGGAATTTAAGCAGGATGATTCTGATAGCTCAGAGGCAGAACCTGTGATTCTTTCTGCCAAATACGTAGAACAGCGAGGTCAGGAAGTGCCTCAGCGAGTTTGAACTATAACCCTGAGCTAATAAAACGCCTGCAATAAAATGCTGCGAGATACCGTGGCGGGACTTTTCATCCCGGTGCAGGATTGGCAGGTGTATCCTGGCCCCGCATTTGAAGCCTTGGCCCCTCATGAGTGAGTGCTAATGTCCTCGCGAGGAGCTTTGGAAGGGAAAAGCGTCAACTGGACACATTCCTGCACATGTCAACTGACTTCTCTTCCCCCTGATGTGTTGGTGAGGTGTGACTTTGCTGCGGAAGGAGCTGCCGTGACTTTCCCATCAAAAAATAACCACCCGTCTACTGGTTGTGTTTTGGTAGTGGTTGTGCTGCTCCCAGTACAACGGCAGGCTTCCCAGACTGGTGTTCACTGGGAGGGATTTTGGAACCTCTTGAGAAGCAGCAGAATTTGCCACTTGCCTCCACTGCTTGAGACCATTTCAAGAGGTGGGATCGTGTACCATCCTACAGAGCCAGCAAAGGAACATCCTGTTTATATGCAGATGCAGAGACGTGCTCAAGAAACGAGGGTGTATTGCAGAATTCATGGGGAAAGGATGAATTTTTGGCCGAGGAGCAGGAATAAGAGCCAGGAAATCAAATGTTCTGTTGCAGCTTTTCCTTTTCCACTTTTGGACTGTCCCTTCCTGATCTGAAAAGCGTAAGATGACCAAGACAGTTCCTCTGCTGTCTGCTCTCCCGGCTGTTCTCCGTTACATTTAGCTGTCCTAGGTGATGGAGAGGTGAACTGGGACAATCGGGGTGATTTGTGTCTGTACACGGGAGTTAGTTACTCTTTGACTGGGTGAGAACAAAGGGCAAAGCAAAGGGCTTGTGTGTGCCCTTTGCTTCTCTGGGTTCTGCTCGGTGTGACCTTCTAGAAGGTCCTGTGGAGGAATTAGCAGCTGGTTCATGACGCTCTTCTGAAACCGCAACAGGGCAACAAGGCTGGAGCAGGGTCTGGAGCACGATGCGCTGAGGAGTGACTGAGGGACCTGGGGGGGTTGAGCCTGGAGCAGAGGAGGCTCCGAGGAGACCTTCTGGCTCTGACAACTCCCTGACAGGAGGGTGGAGCGAGGTGGGGGTCGGTCTCTGCTCCCATGTGACAAGTGACAGGACGAGAGGAAATGGCCTTAAGTTGCACCAGGGAAGATCTAGGTGAGATGTCAGGAAAATCTGTTTTACAGAGAGGGTTGTGCCGGCGTGTCCGCGGCTGCCCTGGGCAGTGGTGGAGTCCCCATCCCTGGAGGGGTTTCCCAGCCATGTGGAGGTGCTGCTGTGGGATGTGGTTTGGGGCCCCTGGCAGTGCTGGGGGAGCAGTTGGACTCAGTGATCTTAAAGTTCTCTTCCAACCAGATGCTTCTGTGATCCTGTGAAAAGGTGTCTGGGGGGTTTGGTGGTTATTTCCAGTCTGACACTCGAGGACTGTCCTCAGGGCTGCACAGGGAGTGCCACCTGTCAGCCTCACCCTCCTTAAACACCGAACCTCGGGTGATCCAGAGTGCTCCCGTCTTTGTGCGGTGAGACGCTGGATTGGGACGTGGCTGGAAAACGCGGTTGTCAAGTGGCTCGTACCGAGTTTTGCTCTGCGGGGGCTGCAGGAACTGGGAGCAGGTGACTCCTCTCCCAGGTGTTACCATTTCCCACCTCATCCCAGTGCAAGTCCCTCCATTTGCAGGGGGTTCCGCTGCCCCTCTGCTGTTTCTACACAGATAAGCAGAAGCAATTGCAACATGGATGATTATGGGGGTGGTTATCGTGTGGCCTTGTTTTCCCACTTGCAAGGGCTCAGCCCTGGTTTGGCCACGTCTCTCTGAGCTGTTTGCCCAGTCCCATCAGCTCTGAGTTCTTCTCACGCTCCCTCAGTCCCCCCAGCTGTGGCTGTGGGTGATGGGTGTAAACTCCCTGTTAGCAGAGGTTTAAATCACCGCTGCTGGGAGCTTCCTCCTCAGAGGGGGAAAGGTGAAAGTCTCTAGTTCTTGAGCTGAAGAAGTGGCTTTTCATGATCTGTGTAGCCCTCAGTCACCTGATTATGTTTTCATCCAGGTTTTCAATACTTGTTTGAAGGCTTCGGAGCTTTTCCCTTCACTCAGATTGTGGCTCTTTAACTCAAATCATGTTTTTATTTCCTTGCAGTGGTTGAAAACGAGATTCAGGCGAGAATTGACAACATATTCAGCAACTTGGAACGTCTGGAAATCCTGTCGAGCAAAGAACCTCCCAATAAGCGCCAGAACGCCAAGCTGTAAGTTCACCTGCTTTGCTGTCACGGTAACCCCTGTCATTATTTCAGTTACATTTCTTGAAGCCCTTTGCCTTCGGATTGGAGTGAAACCTTTAAACTTGGTATAACTTGTTGCTGTGCTCTAAGTAGCAAAATCAAGGCACAGAGACAAAATCACTTCGCTGCCTTTATCCCCAGCCTGGTGATGGAGCTGGATTCATGGCTCTGTGCCTACATCAGCAGAGGCTTCCAAAACCTTCTGCTCTATGTGGCATTTGCTTTTAACAGCATTGGTGGAGGGAAGGACTAAGATTGCTTCGGTTGGTGTCATTTTCTTGGCACCGTTTTCCCAGCTGGTGGTGCCTAAACCAAGGAAGTTCCTGAGGTTGTCGCTGGTTTGAGCAGGAGGTTGGACCAGAGACCTCAGAACTTTGCTTCTCATTTATTCTGTCACTCTGCCTCTGAGTCCCAAAATGCCTTTGTCAAGTCTAGGGGCAGTTTCACGTCCCCTTTATGAGGTTGGTCAGTGTCTGAATTAGTCATTTTTGCTTCATCATAGTCGTCAAACGGTCAGTCAGAGGCAGTGAAGCTCTGGGCACTGTTTTGGCCTCGTGGCGTGGTCTCCTGTATCGCCACTGACTTCTAAACGCCTTTGACTACAAACTCACATCTAAGAACATGGTGCTAATCCATGAAACTCCAAAGCTTCATGTTGATACACACGAGGGTCATAAAACAGGAACTGCTCCAACCCCACCAGCTCTCCAGGGTTGTGGTAGGTGAGGAATCCTGTAACTGGTGAAGAGGCCGGGCATGGGACAGGCTGTGTGAGACAGCTCCAGTTCTGCTTCAGTTCTGTCCTCAGCCTCCAGCTAAACCATCACTTCTTCAGTATTAAAACGAGGTGTGGAAGATCGAAGCCTGAGATTGAGTGTCCTTTATCTTGCAGAGAAGTAGAACCCACCGGTCTTTGTTATTCCTCACTCTTAATGCTCTGTGTTGCTGTAAAATCCATCAGAAAATCATGCTGATTTGATGTCTCCCTGTTGTCCATCCTCTCCAGCCGGGTTGACCAGCTGAAGTACGACGTTCAACACCTGCAGACAGCGCTGAGGAACTTCCAACACCGCCGATACATCCGGGAGCAGCAGGAGCGACAGCGCGAGGAGCTGCTCGCACGTACATTCACCACGAACGTAAATATCCCTTGGTTTAGATCTCTGTGCTTTAGATTCTCTGTGCTCTGGAAGCCGCGGTCTGTCAGAGGAGCTTCGGGCCAGGCGCAGGCAGGACTCTGTCAGGTGGCCGCACTGTCAGATGTGTCTGTCGAATCTGGAGGCGTCTGACCTCCTACACCCGCCTGTGAGAGGGGTCAGTGAGCCAGAATTTGTCCCAGTATAAATCGCACAACTGGGACCTCAACCTCCCCCCGCCTTGCTTTTTACCTGTAAATGATTCTAAAGGTTTTAGTAACAGGAAACCTGCTTCCAGCTGATCCTGTTCACTCCTAGTTCCCCCCCAGGGAAGTCACAGATCCACAAACCGCTTTGGTTCGAAGAGAACGTTAAGATCCTCGAGTCCCCCCGTTCCCCAGCACTGCCAGGTCCCCCCTGACCCCTGTCCCTCAGCAG
>NW_010401334.1:4667-12415 GCF_000710305.1 Buceros rhinoceros silvestris
TGTAAACAACCCCTCCAAGCTCCTTGGGAGGGACTGAATCGCTGCCGGTGGGGAGGTTAATGAATTGCTGAAATAACAACCATTCGGCTGCAAATCCAGGCGCTTCTGCTCCGTGGTGTCCCATAAGACGAGACACTTGTCTCAACCTTGTTACCGTGCACCAGGGCGCGCTCGGGGCGGTTTGTGGGGTTACCTGCAGCTGACAGAGTAGGGGACTGACCTTCTGCCCTCAGTGTCAGTTCTGTGGTTTGGTGCTTGTTCTGAGCACGAGAACCAGGAAAGCCCCAGTTCCCCCCCTTAGCCCTGACCAATGTGGTGATGCCTGTCCGTAAACCAGTGAGGGGGTGATGGGATGGTGTCCAGAGAGATTACACTGGAGGCCTTTGCCAGACAAAAGCCATCACGCCCGCTGAGCTCTTGTGTGCTCCAGATGACAGAATTTTATCCAGTTATTTCCACCTCAAGATTCATAGTTTCTCACTGAGCTTAACGCTTCTTCTCTGGAAAAACATTAATTTGTTTTTGGGTAAGGCCTTGGGTGTCGAGTGAGCCAGACTTTCAGGCAACTGGCCTGATGTCCCTTTGCCCTCACGCTCGGGAGTTCTCACCCTGTGCTAGATTTGTGGAGCGTCACCTCCCAGGTGCTGGGTTTCGCAGTCTTTTAGCCCTCAGCAACGTGTCGCTCAACCTCTCTGAAGCCTTTCCCTTGCAGCGATCGAATGACTCCTTGTTAAACACCTTCTTTTCTGATGTTCTCTCTCCGAATACCTTTTCCTACATCTGTCATAACCTGTGATGATAAAATACTCTCTGCTTTTAATCTGATTTTTTCACCCCTTGAGATCTAACTGCTGCTGAGCAGCTCTGCCTCTTGCCTTGCGTCCTCTGGGCTCCTCTAAACGCCTTTTTTCCTCTCAAATATTCATGTTCTCTTTAATATCCTCATGAAAAAAAAAGAACCTGTTTCAAACCAAATCCTTCAAGCTCTGCCACGGTTGTTTCTGCATGTTCCTTTTCCGGGTCTGCGTACGGGCGGCGCGAGCCAGGAGAGGTAACCGAGACCCTGCCTTTCCCCCACAGGACTCTGACACCACCATCCCGATCGACGACACTTTACAGTTCAATGAGTCGCTGCAGAATGCCCATCGTGGCATGGATGAGCTTATTGGCAGCGGGACCCACATCCTGCAGGGGCTGAGGGACCAGAGAGTGACCTTAAAGGTGGGGGCATCATTTCTTACCCCAAAGACCCCACAGTTTCCTGTGTTTCTGATGAAAGGCCCAAACTATTTTAACTGGACGCAAAATCTTTACGTTTTATCATCTTGGAGGAGCGTCTTTAAGCTCTTTTTGCAGCTGGATGACCCAGCGCTCTTCACCCGCACAAGGAGTTACTACCTGGAGTGCTGGATGTTCTGTTCTGTCCCTGATGGTTGTTTATTTTTGTGTTTCTCTGGTTTTGTTCAAGTGAAGAAGGGGAAGAGCTGACTAACGGGCACATGTCTGTGCAGGTGAACGTCACTCAGAGCAGCCACAGAGCTGGTGTAAAGTGCTTGTGTTTAAGATGAGTAGTAACGATGATACGCTCCCAGGTCTGGTGCACCTCCACAGGTGCCCCTCCCTGTGCGCTGCTGATGGCATCTGGGTTCCCTCAGGTCTTCGCTGACAAATCCCTGCCGTTTGGTTTACAGCCTGTTCACAGCGCTGGTGGATTTTGAACCAATAGCTCAAAGATGGGGAAAGCTGTTCAATAAGGCGTGTGAGTCGGGGGGAGGCTGGATTTCTGAACACTGCGGGAAAATCCCTCTCACTGTGTTCGTCTCCTGGTGGGGATGACTCTGGTGTCTGTTTAATTATCGCTTCATTTTGCGTGTCTCTGCCAGAGGGTTCAGGTGCTTTTAATCACTTCGGTTGGAAAAGACCTTTAAGATCATCGAGTCCCCCCGTTCCCCAGCACTGCAGGGTCCCCTCTGACCCCTGGCCCTCAGCAGCACCTCCACACGGCTGGGAAACCCCTCCAGGGATGGGGACTCCACCACTGCCCTGGGCTGCCTGGACCCGGCTGGGAAACCCCCCCAGGGACGGGAGCTCCCCCACTGCCCTGGGCAGCCTGGGACACGCCTGCACAACCCCAACGGGACAGAAATGGCTCCTCAGGGACAACCTCAACCTCCCCTGCAACAGCTGGAGGCCGGTTCCTCTCGTCCTGTCACTTGTTCCTGGGGAGCAGAGACCAACCCCCACCTCGCTGCACCCTCCTGTCAGGGAGTTGTCAGAGCCCGAAGGTCTCCCCGGAGCCTCCTTTGCTCCAGGCTCAGCCCCGCCAGGTCCCTCAGCCGCTCCTCAGCACATTGTGCTCCAGACCCTGCCCCAGCTCCGCTGCCCTTCTCTGCTAACAAATCCCTGCCTTTGGTTGGTGAATCCCAGCTGAAGCTCCGTGGGTGCTCGGCCAGCACAGCTCCCTCGAGTGTGCGTGGCACTGGGCAGGTCCCCTGCTGGGTGCCACAGCAGAGGACACGTGTGCTCCGTGTTCAGCTCTGGGTGGCTTTGGTGGCTGATCGCCTCTGCTTGGGGCATCCAGCCATTCCAGGGCACGAGTGTGTCCGTGCTGCACGCAGGGACCTGGAGCTGTGGTCGTCACCGTGTCCCTGCCCACTGCTAACAGCCGTCTGCTCTCAGGAGCACCATGTTCCTACGTTTTCAGGGGGATATTTCTTCTCACTCCCAGATGAGGAAACATCTGCTTACGTTCCTTTCCCCCTTAGCTCAGCTGTTCTTACGCTGTCAAAGACTGTGTGGCTCAGTCACCGATCTGGCAGCAGCAGCAGCCAGCCCAGAGACGACTCGCAAAGATAAACGGGGTCATCTGGGGGCTCTGTGTAACTTCGTGGTGTTAGGTGTGGACAGGAACCAGGTTCTCCCAATTGTCCCAAGGCTTTAACTGCTGCAGTTGTACAATTCCGCTGTTCCAGGAACTGGAGAGGCTTCGCTTCTCTGCTCTTTGCTTTCATCGTAAAACTTTGTATTTGGCTTCTCTTCCCCGAACCAGGTTTTGTTTTGCGCTGAAGTGGTGTGGAAAGGTGGCTGCAGAGACGGGGAAAGTGCTGACCCTCACAGTGAGGTGTCCCAGGGTTTAAGGTGTGAAATGAAGGTGAAAAACATGGTTATGTTCTGCTAGCAGAGACACAACCTGATTTCAGCAGAGGGCCTGAAGACCCACGGAAGAAACCAATGTCAAATCTGATCTTATGGGCTGAGAAGCCGCTTGTTCCTGTTGGTCTAATAGAGCTGATAGAAATTTTGTCGCCAGAGAGTTGTTGTGATCTTATGGCAGGTTGATATTCAAAAAACCTCGCAGGTTTCACCTTTTTTATTCCTCTGAGACCTGTGAGAGCAGAAGCCAGAGTTTTGATTTTAAAGTCGGAGCGGGACAGCAGAGCATCGAGGTGGGGATGTGGGCTGGATCCATGGTTGCTTGGGTGGTCATTAAGGACGTGGACCCAGGAGTCACTCTGCGACACAAGGTCCATTGCCATGGCGTGACGAGGAGCTTCCTTGGGGTGCCCCACTTTGTGCCCGTGTAGGTGTGGTGGAGCATCTCTGCCTGCCCATCGCTTGCCCACACCCTCCTCGCCCCCCTGTACCGTGGTGTAGCCGGGAGTTCTCTCTCTCCTTCCCAGCTGGGACCATGCCCAGCTCTGATCCGTGCCTGGGCTGCGTCTGTGCCCGTGTTTCATGGTGGTTCCTCTGACTTGTTGCCCTGAGGTGGGAGTGTTCCTGCTGCCCTGAGGCGATGGCTCCCCCAGCTCGTCCCCTGGTACCTCCGGTCCTGCAGCTCACGGGGTTTATCTGCCACATCGGTCCCGCTGGGAAGGACAACCTTAATATCACCAACTGCTTCAGCCAGGAAAGAAACCGCTGGGGCGGGCTGCCAGCAGCCGCTGTGCAGCGCTGCTCTCCAGAATTGCAGTAACGACCCATTTTTGTGCCTTTTCACTGCACTCTACCATCAGCCCAACAAGTTTCTGACCTCCCTGTCAGTGTCATGTCGCTACAGACCGTGCCGTGCAGGAGGGGAGTTCTGTGGGAAACGCTGTCAGATCAAGAAGCTTCAGGCTGTTATTAGATGGTGGAAAAGGACTCTTGACGCCTCCGTGGGGGCTGCATTTTCTCTGGGCTGCTCGTTACGATGGCTCTGTCCAGACCCGTTTTATTTTGAACCACGTTTCCTGGTCTCATCATCCAGCTGTTTCCAGGGGTGCTGTGGCCACCTCCTCTTAAACCGCAGGAGCTGCTGGCTGGTTCCGTCGATCGGAATTCATCACGCATCACCCAGGGTGAAATATTTGTGGCCTGTGGAATAAGAAGTGTTGGACCATGGGGTTAATGGTGTCTTTGCTGTCCTTTTTTTTTCTCAGGGTACTCACAAGAAGATCCTGGATGTCGCCAGCATGCTGGGCTTGTCCAACACGGTGATGCGGCTGATCGAGAAGCGAGCCTTCCAGGACAAGTACTTCATGATCGGGGGAATGGTGGTGACTTGCATCGTTATGTTCCTGGTCGTGCAGTACCTGACGTGAGCTGCTGGGGCTCGGGACGGTCTGTCCTCACCCTGAACTTCCTCCTAGTGCTGCTTTGGGTGAGCCCCTGCTGGGAACATCAGTTTACAGATCGTGCTCAGACACACCTCGTGTGGGCGAACAGACTTCTCTGGGGACGCTGAGGCGGAGAACGGCCCCGTAAAGACACCCCAAGGCTTCGCTGCTCCCACCTTATTGCCTGCAGGTTTAAGGATCTGGTACTATAGGGAAGAGAAATGAAAATTGTGCCCAACAGTATCGCACGGTCGGAGCGTGGATGGGAGTAAGAGGATGCAAAGGCAGAGCAGGAGGTTCCTGAGCCCTCCCTGTGCTGCCCAGAAGTGACCCCGATCGCTGGACTTTGCGATGGACAAATGCCACCAAGGAGAACTTTGCGTTGTTTGTGGGCACGTGCCTGCGGGGCAAGCAGGGCTCCTGCCTGCCCTCACCGTTCTCCTTGGAGGGGGGAGGATGTGTGGGAAGGGTCTCCAAGCACGGTTACAACCTCACGAACGGTTTTGTACACGCAGCGTTAACCAGCACAGACCTTCCCGGTTTAGGCTGAAGTGCTCCTCTCTGAGGTGCGTTTCGGTACCATTTTACGCCCTGGTGGGAGCAGAAAGCTGAGCTCCTGCCTGCTCGCGGCCGGAGGCACGTCAGGGCTGTGCCACCTCCCTGTGCCTGGCACCAAACCCAGCCGCCGAGAACTAAGCCTGCGGTTTGGTGAGTCGCGTTGGAGGTGGCTGGGGGAGTTCGTGCTCTGCAGCTGGTGCTCTCTGGACCGCTGGAGCCGGTGCAGGGCTGTGCCCCCCCCCGTTGCCGGGCACCAACCCCAGCCGCCGAGAACTAAGCCTGCGGTTTGGTGAGTCGCGTTGGAGGTGGCTGGGGGAGTTCGTGCTCTGCAGCTGGTGCTCTCTGGACCGCTGGAGCCGGCTGGTCCTCGTGTGCTCCCACCCAGATCTGGGACTGTTGGCAGCACGGAACGGGTCCTCCTGCCTGTTCTCTTTCAGCGTCACGGTGGGGTCAGGGCAGCAGCCCTTGCGCTTAGAACCAATTGTTGAGGAGTTTCCTGGAGCCACGTGCCTTGGGGTGGTCACGTCCCTATCCCATCTCTGCGTCACCCTTTGTCCCTGCCCAACTGTGAATGGCATTTGCCAGCCCACAGAGGGGACGGCCAGCACGGTCGCATCTCCTCGGCCAGATGTCTCCATCCCTGTGCAAACGCCTGCTGTAGGAAACCTGTCATCCCCCCTGGTTTGCGGTTCTCGGTTCCCTGCAGAGCGGGGGGCTCTGTGAAACGACCATCCCGCAGCTTTGGGCATTGTCCCTTCAGTCCCCCTTCACAAACATTCCCAGCGCCAGCCCGGAGCGTTCCCGGCTGTCTGACAGCGGTGCCGAAGCGTCGTAGCGGGGCGATAATGCTGAAAACGCCGTCTTCTGGTTCTGCCTGGAGGGGTTGTGGGCAGTTCCTGGCTCTGCGTTATGCCAGGGCTGCACTGAGCTGCGCTTTTATTGTGTTGCAGAGGTGGAAGATGTTGATAGGTGCAGTTAGGCAGCAATAGCTGTGAAAAATGAGCATCAGTTCACACAGGGAGGTGAAGCGGGCGCTGGCTGAGCAGTTCCCAGCCCCGTTCCTGCCGCCTGGGCTGAGCCGCGGGCTGTGGCGCGGCTGTGACGCCTGGACCACGGTGCCCAGTTCCATCAGCTGCCCCTGGCCAGGCGGTGGCGTACTGGGAACCCCATGGTCAGCGCTGGCTGCCTGTGCCACAGGCACCAGACACCCCAGAGACCCTGGGAGTGCTCGTGGGAGGGAGGGGGGAGCCTGGGTGCCTGGGGAAGGAGCCGTGTGTGCCGCACGCCTGCTGCTGCCCGACTTGTGCCCCTGGGTGCGTGACAGTTCCGTGGTGTCCCTGCTTCCGCACTGACCCCCCCTGGTGCTCCCAGGGGAGCATTTGCAGACCAAGAACTGCAGTTCAGTGGGGAGGAGGGGATGGAAAGGGAGGAGGAAGCCTGTGGTGATCACTCTAACTGTATCTTTAATCTCAATTTACCTGAAATCTGTTTTAAATGTGAAACCTGAGGGGTGTAACACACTGCGGGAGCATTGCTGAGGCACCTGTAAGGGCTCCCTGGCAGGACTTGCTCTGTCGGGATTTGTCTTACACCAAGGTGGGGCCCCTCTCTTTTCCTTTTGTTTCCTTTTTTGGCTTGTGGAGCCAGAAAATCTTTTGAAACTGGATTTTTTTTGTTTGCTTTTGAGGTTTGCTTGGTCTTTTCATACACATTTCTCTCTTCGTGACCCTCCAGAATCTCCTTGTTGCATAGGGGGATTTCCCTCCCGTAAGCGGTGTCCTGGCTGTTCGCTGTGTCCGATGGGGAGACGTGGGACTCGAAGGAACCGTTTGGGAACTGGATTTGCTGACAAATGTGTTTTACAGGTGAAGGGGCCAGGTGGGGCGTGATGAGGTTCATGCGACGTGTTATGCGAATAAAGATTTTTCAACCAAACCCAAGTTTTTGACCTTGATGAACACGGGAGGTGCCCAAATGCTTGAAGAAGCCAGACAGATCCCAGTGCTCCCAACATTGGGGTGGGGAGTCCGGATGGGGAGCCCCAGCCCCTGCGTGGCGGTGGGAGGGATCTCAGGGGAAGTGGAAGCGGGGGTCAGCTGCCCTGCGGGGGACAGATGCAATTCAAGGGGCAAAGCTGAAGCTCAGCTGGTGGTGGGACCAGGGGTGAGGGGCTGGTGTAAACCTGTTAGGAGCAAGAGGAACCGAAGCCGCCAGGCAAAGGGAAGGTGTCCACGCTCAGCCCATGTCCGGGCCTGAACTACAGCAGCTGTTCCTTTGCCCCATGGCCCCTCCCCAGGCGAGAAGGGAGATCCAAGGGTTGGAATGCAAATGTGTTTAATGAAACAGCCAAACTAACACCAAACGCCAGCGCGAAGGCCGTGAAGTGATTCCCCATCCCAGTGAATGGACGGTGCTCGCAGCAGGAAGGTGGTTCCTCGGGAGGAGGGAGAGGAGCAGAAGCTCAAGCAAGGGCAGGAGACCCCCTCTCCTCAGCAGCTCCCCCCTTTACCCCAGCGTGAGGTTTCAGGGGTAGGATCCACCTGTAGCCTGCTCGGGGCGGCTGCCCTGGCTGCGTCCACGCTGGTGACCGCCGGG
>NW_010401334.1:12477-13716 GCF_000710305.1 Buceros rhinoceros silvestris
GCCGGTAGCCTGCTGGGGGCGGCTGCCTTGGCTGCGTCCACGCTGCTGACAGCCGGTAGACCATGACAGCTCCACGAGTCTGACCCAGCAACACCGGCACGGGGTGGGGATGGCACAGGAGGCACAGGGGGACAGACCTCTTCCCTGCCAACTCTCCCCATTTGCCCACACAGGGAGGTGGGTGGTGTGAGATGCCCCGGCTGAGGGGGAAGCAGGGCGGAACCAGCTCTTCAGGCTGCCCTGAGGTGGGGGAGCGCAGGGCCAGATGGACACAGCGAGGGAGGCACAAACCAGGGCAGTCCCGCAGAGAGGAGAAAGGAGAGGGGAGCCGCGGGGCAGATTTTCTTCCCTGTTCTCTGAGAAGGGATGGAGAGAGGAGCAGGGTCTGCTGAGGAGAAGGCACCAGCAGGATGGGGGGCACGGGACTGCCAGGGAGTTGCCCAGTGCTCGTCCTTTGGCAGGACATGGGGGCGGAAGGTGAGGGACACCATGGCACCAGAGCAGCCTCTGTGCCAGCGATGGTGCTCGGAAGAGTAAAGATGAAGTCAAACAACCCCCACACGGCGTCCCCAGCAGTGACATTGGGCGTGGGTGATGTTACGGGTTATGTGATTGGAAGGTGGAGTTCGGGGTGTACCCACACCCGTCCTGGCCCCACGCTGGGTGAGGGGCGGCTTTAACCTCTGCTCTAAAGGCAGCGAGTGCTGGTAAGACATTGGGCGTGGGTGATGTTACGGGTTATGTGATTGGAAGGTGGAGTTCGGGGTGTACCCACACCCGTCCTGGCCCCACGCTGGGTGAGGGGCGGCTTTAACCTCTGCTCTAAAGGCAGCGAGTGCTGTTAAGGCACAGGGACAAGGCAGCTGCACAGCACCACGAGGACCACGCTGCCTCCATGGGGACGCCCACGAGGGTCTGGTGACGAGTGACGCCTCAGCTCTGGAACCATCCCCGCTGGGGACGCTGTGGATTCAGACATCAATCGCCAGCCGAGGGTCAGTGCGGAGATGAACCGAGGGAACTGCTCCTCTCCCTTTCTCCCCCTCATCCTTCCTGATGAGTTGCTCCTGGTCAGGAGGAAACGCTTATCCAGCCCTCAAATGCCCACAAGGTGCATCACCAGTTGCCCTAATCACAGCAGGGGTAATTTTAGCTGCACCACTCCGGAAGCCCAAATTCTAACTGTCTGTGTTTTATGTGACTCTGCGTTAGTCTGGTTTTAGATAAAATAAACCCTGT
>NW_010401335.1:0-384 GCF_000710305.1 Buceros rhinoceros silvestris
GGGGGTCCTGCCCTGCCAAGAAAATGCATCTTCGCGGAAATCTGCCGCGTACCTGCGTGCAGAACCCTCGCTTAGACCGTGTCGAGGGCCCCGCCACGGAGTCCACGCAGTGCGTGTGTCGGTTGCAACAAACCACCCCATGATAAGGTCGTTTTGGACAATATTAGGTCGTTTAGAGGAAACGTAATTTGGTTTTTTTTTTTCCAATTGCTGGATTTTGTGGTTTTTTTTTTTTTTTGATATGTATAATTGAAAGCTTGTGGTGATTTTCTTGGCGTGGTTGATTTTGATGCTTCACCGGTTCCCGGGTTAGGAAAGCTCTCATGCCGCCCGCATATTGCTGTTGCCGTGGCTGGCTGAGAAGCAGGTCCCGACCACCCTCCC
>NW_010401335.1:491-11747 GCF_000710305.1 Buceros rhinoceros silvestris
CCCCCTCCGCTTCTCAGCCGGGCTGCAGCTCCCCATTTCCATGTGTGTCAGCTCCGGTTAAGGAACGAGCGGCAGGCAGCGATCAGTGCCTGACAGGATCCCTTGCTGATGGGGATTGAGCGCCCGGAGTGCCGTCAGTCTTGGAGACGATTTTAGTGTATAAGATATGATCTGTTCCTCCCAGAGGAAGAGAGTGGGGGGTATTTATGGTGGTACTGATGCCAGGGTTGGCTCTTTCCTGAAATGCAAATCTGCTGTTAGTTGCTCCCCCCCCTTTTTTTATAAAACCCCCCAAATATCAGGGTTCATTCACCACCAAGAGGCTACAGCACCTAACAGAAGGGACAAATGACCCAGTGTGTCCCAAATTAATTATTGGAAGTGATCGATATATTGAGCTGTCTGTCTGTCTGTCTTTCAGTCTTTTTGTAACGGTTTGTAAGGGCTCCAAGCCAGAAAGTAAAATGCGCTCGAGCCAGTTTCATCAGCAGGGAGGAGCTGATGTTGACATTGTATTTTCCTTTTAATGCTTTGAGGATGAAGAGAAGAATGAGCTAGTGGGGTTGCTTGTGGCTCTCATTTCTGTGCCTCCTCCTCCCCCAGGGTGCCCTGAAAACCTGAAATAAGAGGAGTTAAATACAATATTGCCTTTCTGTGATGCACTGCCTGTCGATTGGTCCTTATCTGTGGTAGTGAGGGTGGGAGGAAGGACTGTTTATAACACGACATAGGTAACATTCTCACTTTATGCAGAAAATGCTGCTAGTGCGTATTGCTTCCTTGTCTGCACACCAATGAGATACCAATTAAAGCAGCTGTTAGTAAGTGCTTGCAGAAGACCAAAATCAAACTGGCATAGACCCTCAATAAGAAGTATGCTAATTCAGCGTACTGAAGTTGTAATAGGGTGTTACGGTGCAGTTTCTGTTGCTGTAAGCATAATCCAAGAAGGCTCTGAGGAAGTGGGACGTGGTTTTCAATTGGACATCTGTATTTGCACTGCTGTAACTTCCTTGCAGCTAGAGCTGGAATTAATTTAGCCCACTGACAATATCTTTCCTTCTGTGCCACTGAAGTTACACCCAGCAGACGTGATGGCTCGTGTTTTCTGACTGTGGCAGCCTAAATGAAGAACTGTTGGAATTGCGAGACGGGTGGAGAAAGTGTCAGCTGGTCTCAGTGTCTTCCCCCAAGCTGCTCTTGATGTGCTCTTAGTGAAGTACATGACAGTGCTCAGTGCCTGAGCCAATGAAAAAATACACTGCTTAAAGCTTCTACCTTTAGGCCCCCTTGTTGCGAATCCTGTCCTCTTCCCAAAACTAATCCCTGCAGACAGTGGGATCAGTAATTTGTACAGTTTTGTTGTGCTGTAGAAGACTGGTCATACACTGGCCGTGCTAACTCTGGGTTAAATGGTTTTCAAGGCAACTTTGGGCATCTTTACGCCCTGAACGTGCAGCACCTTTTGTATGTGCTTAACTTGACCATAATGAGCCAGTCCACTGTTTTCAATGGAGTACACTCACTGAGATATAGTTACGTATGTACATAATTTCATGAGACTGAGGTTTTAGCACGTGTTAGCTCATGACATGTTTGGGTGTCTCTGCTGACTCTGTGAAGCAGAGACAGGCATGCTGAAACGTGGATTTGGGTCTCCTTGATTACATTGGGAGCTGAGTGATTGCCGTGATTCGTGCCCCCTTTTAAAGTGCCTTCCTGAGTCAGACTTGCTAGGAGAATGTTTCTCAAATGCTGGGTGCCTGAATCAGTTTGCTGTGTTGTTTGTGAGCGAGAGTTTTTCAGTTCTGGTGATGCTGAATGTCGTGGGTCTTACAGCTACTGCCTTTACCCAAGCAACCTGATTATCTGGTGCCAAAACCTGTTATGGACAGTGCAGCTTTAAGAACAGTTTCTGAAAGAAAGCTGCTGCTTTGTGGAAAAGAGAGGAGCATGGTCAGGATTATTGCAAGATTGTTTTTTGGCTGCAAGCTAATGCTGTCTCCTTCCTAGCTCTTGGAAGTACCTTGTGTGATAGTGCGGGTCCTGCCCATGCAATGCCCCTTGAAACCTAATGTAAAATAGCTGGTGTCTATGTGACCGGGCCACTATTTACTGTGTTTAGCACTGTCACTAGCACAGCGGGTCCTGTATGGATGTTATAATTACAGTTTTCACTGGTAGTCATCCTACATTTAGATTTGGCCATGGTGTTGCCTGCCTTGTGTAGCCAATTCCAAGTTCCTTGTTCAGCTATGCACTGGGCATAGCTTCGCTTGTGGCAAGGGATGCTGGCAGAAGAACCTCAGGAAGTGTCTGCCAGACAGGTAGCATGTGCTTTTTAGATAGGGCAAAGTGCCCTTTTTTTGTGAGCATTTAGACTGTTTTGCACTGCTTGTTGGTTGAGAGGGAGGAACCGTTCATCAGGAAGGTGTTTACTTGGTGTTCTGCTAAGATCATCTCTGTGGCAATTGTAACCCGTTGGTTATTGTGGGCAAACCACATACCTCATACATCCCCTTTGTTGTGGTCTGAGTGGGCTTTTTTGTTCTAAACGTAGTAATGCAAAAGATACTATGGATGCAAATTAGAATAACCATTTTAAATTTTGTTAGTTTCATTATTATGTTTTAGAAGGTGAAGATCAGTCAAAATCACAAATGCTTTCCAGCGTGTCTGCATGCTGGTAGCCTGCTCCGCACAAGGAGTGAGTGACAGAGGTAGCCTGGCACTCTGATGGGTGCTAAGGATGACCTTCATGTTGATGCGTTGGCATGTAATGTTATGTTCGGCTTAAGGCATCAGTAGCACTGATGACAGTAGCACTGATGACACGCTGATGACATCAGTAGCACTTCATGACAGTGTTTTCACTTTACTTTGGGAGGGTGAGATTATTTCTGAGTTCCTCAGAACGCAGGGGCACAGCAGCAGTGCAAATTTTCTGAGTATTAGAAGTTGTGGAATCATCCTTATTCCACCAGATATTCCGAAGACATTTGTTTTGCTGTGTTTGACTGAATGTGCTGGTGCTGGCATGCTGTATACGTGTTCTTTGACACTCTAGTAGTTTCCACTGAGCATACTGAAGCTTGGACTGCTCAAAACTCTAGCCCTTCTAGGCTGATGCAATCAACATGTCACTCTGTAGTAGTCGTTCTTTAGGGCTGCTTAGAATTTTATGAGGCTTTAGTTTTCTAACGATGTATAAAATTGTACTGGATGGAAATAGATGAATCATCTTGTTTTTTAGGATAGCTTGAGGGTTGTTAACCGAAGAACTGATTTAATAAAACCAGGAGTCCTGAAATGTGCCGTTGTATTAAAAAAGTGCAATTTACAATCCCTCCATTCTTAAAAACACTTAAGAGTTTTTAAAAAAACCACCCCCAAATACTTTTCTTATTTCACCCTCAATTTAAGAATATTCAAGGTTATATTGCCCTTCCAATTACTTCCTGAACCAAAATTAATTGGGAAAAGATGCTCTATGTTCTTCCAGTGTTTTATCCAAGTGTCAGATAACACAGCAGAAACACTTAAAGAACCACAGATGCCACATGGAAAATGTGAAAATCATCCGGTTCAAGAAAGTATTCTCCCTGTATTCCACACTATACTTCCAGTTCCTCTTCCATTTTAAACAGATGAGGCATAGCATTTTTTTTTTTGGAAAGTCTGAACTTCCCTCTGAAGACCACTTTCAAAAAAGTGTGAGCAGATCTTTAGAGTGTGATGACTTGTTCTCAAAGGCACTGGACGTACCCTCAGCTAATTAATTTGGTCCCCAACCTTCGTTGTATCTACTGGCTCAGTTATATTTGGCAATATTATTTGGGTTGATCGGGTCATTGTCTGTCCAGGTTGATGACTTCATTAGGTTTAAGTTCTGTCTTTTGTTGTCTGCATGTAGTCACTGAGTTGGGGCCAGAGAACTTTAGTTGGGTTCTGTAGTTGTTATTTCTCCATAACATTTGCCAGCTGACTCTTCACCTGTGGAGAGGTTTCAAAGTGTGGAAATTTCAATAACTAGCACACCTCTGTGATTTGGGACGAAAAGTCATCCTTTTAATTCGCTCCTTGAGAGATGGTGCTCTGCTTAGCAAGTGGGTATTGCTTCTCAATGACAAAGTGTTAATACTTTCTGAGTTTAGGTGAGAAATGAACTAAGAAATTCAATACTTGCATTTGCTTCTTGTTTTTTGAGCTGCTAAGGTGCAGTTGGTTCATGCTTTCAATTCTTTTTCTGCCAAAGAGAGGACTAATTTACTCAAAATACATAAACTTGAAATTTTCATGTAAGTTATTTACAAGATCTAAGGTTTTAAGAAAATATCCCAAATACCATGGGAATTGTGATAAAAATCAAGAGCACTGGCAAGAGAAACTTTTTCTTTCTTTGTAAGATGAAGCTCCTCTCATGAGCTGTTTTATTTCTTGGATAGTGCTCAAGTTGGAGAGGGATGGTAACTCGATTATTTAAAAAAACAGATTAAATTCACTCATGAGTTAATAACCGTTTGCATTTTAAGGCACTGGACTTAGAAGAGTTTTTTAATTATCGTTATTATCTACCTACTTCACTTTACTATTTGGACTTAAGGTCTTTTAATGGGTGGTGGCGTGTCCAAAGAATTCTCTGTCAGTCATTCAGTTGAAGAACATTGTAATGCCTTGTAAAACAGACTATGCAAATCTCCAGGATGTTCGCGGAACAGCTGTCCCGAAGGCATGTTGTAAATACACCTTTATTGCCAGCTGATGTTGAGCAGCGTTGATGCCCAAGGGTTACACTTAATAGATCATTCAGATGATCTTTATGGTATTACACAACAGACATGCTCGAAAAACTTTTCCCAAGGTTGTATGAAAATTGCCAGTGGGATGTCAGTTTTAGAGGCAAAACAGGCAGTAAGCAGTGTATTTATAAGGGGAGCAGGCGTTGTCAGGAGCTGCCCTTTGCAACCTCAGGTCTGTGCTGCACGGTGCTGGGAGCAGAAGCCAGCACTGCTTCCCCTTGCCAAACAGCATCGCAACGTACACGTGTGGTTGTGAGTCAATGTGCTGCTCTTCTGTAGAAGCGTTTTGACCTGCCTTTGTTACACCGTTATAAGGGGAATGCCTTCATTTTGATTTGAATAGTCTCTATTCTAACAAACCAAATATCCTTTGGTATTGAAAGAACTGAGATTTAGCACACCTCTTGACTTTGTGTTTAACTTTTCTCAGGGAAAAATATTTTCATGCTGTATAAAAGGCAGATATAATAAACTAATTTTTGATGCAGGATTTGAATTGGGAGCAACAGAAAGATCAATGTTTCTCTGAAGGGGCATCAATAGACTCCTTTAGGTTTTCATAGCTCAGAATGGATGTTTGTGGTGCGCTACAGAGAATCCTAAATGTACCGTAGCTTTTCTACACTTAAAAATGCATTGACTGCATTTTAATTTTTTAAGAGGCTATTTGTATAACGCGTCAAGCAGGACGTATAATTTTTTAAAAATAACTGCTTTAATTCCCCAGCAACTGTCAGACAAGATGACTCACTGCAGTATAAGAATTCACCACAGCACATCACAGATTTGACACAAACTCTTAATCCGTGTAAAATTATGCATGTATATTCCCCTATCTTCCCGGTGGGTGAGCTTCATTTTTGCCAAACTCCTGATGATCCCATTCTGCGTTCTGTCCTCCCCCGCCTCCTTTTTTTCTCTCTTTCTTCTGGAGAACTTCTTTCAGTCGGTAGCTCCAGCTGCTGGGTCTGGATGCAGCAGGCTTTTCCTGGATTGTTAAGAGCTTTTCCAGATCATTAACAATGGCCCCTGATTCTCTCCTTGACTGTGATGTGGGGGGAATTTCCAAAACATGATTGCTTTCTGCAGGATTCTTTCTGGTCTCTCCATGTACTAATAGGGTAAACATACACTAAAAAAACTGGAACTGGGTTCATTTAACTCCACTTGGTGGAATGCATCAGAAAATTGCTCATTTTAGGCCTGTGTAAATCAGTCAAGGTTTTTTTCAGTAATCTTAGCTAGGGCTTCTAATTGCTAACCGGTATTATTTATCGCTAGGATTAAGTATAACTTGAAGCCATGTATAAAACATATACATGAGGAGGACATCATGATCTTCTGCAGTAAAAAAGCAACTGTAGAAATGGGAATGCTTAAAGCAGTTGAGCTGGAGAGAGGTGCTGGGAAGTCCATGGCCATGGCTTTGGCTGGAGCCTCTGGATGCAGAAGAGGCGGCTTCTACCCTCCCTGAAGCCTTGTGGAGTCCTACCAGAGCAGCCTGTGCATGGCTCTTAGCGGGTGGACGAAGGCATGCCAAAGTGCTTTTTGTAGTCCCTTTTCTGAGGATAGAGTCAGTTGCTGGTTCTTGACCGTTTGATAGGCACAGTCTATATGACACATAACCTGCAGTGTTCCGAGGAGCATTAAGTGCCAGGGTGTGGAAAATTGTCACATTATTTTACAGCAGAAGTTAACACTGAGAAGTAGACTATGTCTGGTCTCAGTGATCTCTTTTTTAAAGAGTCTTGTGTTAAATGGTTGGATGACTAGAGAAAGAAGTAATTCTTATAAAGTATCTTGATAACTTGGAATGGAAGGTGTTTCCTATGACTTTTAAAGCAGCTGTTTGATTTCCAAAGACTGAACTGGACTACCAATACGTCATCTTCCAGGATGCTTGAAGTGGTGTTTGCTTTACATGTATGGCTAGGTCCATAGAATGGTAGCAGTCGAGGGGAAGAAGGGATTCTTCAAATGGTGTCTGATTGTACAGAAGAAAAAATGGATGTTAGGACCTGTGTTTGGTCCTCTTTCTCTCTGGATGCAGAAACCGCACCTCAGTGCTAACCATGACATCTGCAGTTTCTTCATTTGAATCTTGGCTTGATCTGTATATAAGATTAAAATACCAAAAAAAGATCTTGTAAGGCTGGTCTGGTAGGAGCTGTTCAGAAGCCGGGAAAATGTTTCTTAAGGAACTCTGTGACACGTGCTGAATTGTAAGTAATGGATGCTGCTTTTTTGCTGGTGGGCTGGTGACTGAAAGTCTGCCTAGTCTAGCAAAAGCTTAGAGACTTCTGGTTGGCTTAGAGATCCAAATGAAGTATATTGACACTCTTTTTCCTAGCATGTGGATGTCCATCTATCCATAAACAGCCTGGCAAAATAAAGAGACCCTAGTCTCAATCTCTTCACAGAAAGCAGGCGTGGACTGTCCCCTCTGTGTGGCCCCCCCAGACAGAGTTATGCAGTATTAGCAGGATGATTACAGGGCTGGTGGATCTAGTACCATTTTATGAGAAAATAGGCCAAATTAGTCTTTGGGATTCTAGTATCTTATTACGGAACAGTTCTCAAGTTGTACGGAAAGTTTCTTTCTGAAATCCATATACTCTATAACTATGGTCTCATACACCTACATGCCTCGCGGTCATAGAATATAATGAAACTTCACCCTTTTTTTGAGGGGATACTCTTAGACATATTACCTCATACTTTTAATTTTTATAATTGCAAGGAAAATGAGCAAAATCTAGAATTCTGCATGTCACGCCTCTCTCGTCATTGAAAGAAATGTTATTCAAATAATTAGATAATATTTTTGATGAATAGGAAAATAAAACAAATAAAATGATGGCATTGTGGTGGCATGTGAAAAGTTCAACTTTGGTAAATAACCTTAAAATGGAAGTTGCATTTCAGATGCTAGACTTCTTTGACAGGTGCCTGGGGACGAACAAACAACAGTTACATAGTGCAACAGCAGAATGCGGAAACATCCCTGTTCTTTCCTGAATGATGACAACAGCAAACGCTGCTGCTGAATGTGCTGGAAGAGCCCAGTTTCATTTGCCCTATTTTTTTGTCTAAAAAAAAGTAGAATATATTGTTTAGAAGGTGGAAATTTTTCTAAGTGTTGTGAAGTGATGGGTTAACTTTTTTTAGGAAAAAAATGAAAAATACTGTTGGACTGTGGAGTGATTTTTAATTCTAAGAGGGAAAACCAGATTTGCAATACTTTCACTTGGCTCCACTTTTAATCAGCTCCATGTTTTAATGGAGAAAGTTGGTTTGTTTTGTTAAGCAACAACAATGGGACTAGCAGGAATTAAATTTAATAATTTTTTTCATGGTGATGGGAAAAAAAAGTCCTGCATTTTATATTTATGAATTTGCTACTAAAGCATTTGACACGTTCCAGTCACAAGGTTTTATCTGTGTCTCTTACAAATGCGGACTTCAGTCATACAAGTATCCATACCACAGCCTTGGGAGAACTTGACAAAATAGTTCAGAAGACATCTTGAAGAGTGACCAAGAACAGAGACATGAACACTGGGGGTTAAACCAGTCCTAATAAACATAAACCAGGAGAAGGGTGAGGAGTTTGTTTTGATTATTTGACAAAACCTTATGTTGGGGAAGGAGGAATACTTTCTCACAGTGCAAAGTTAGTGCCATGTTAGCAGTCAGAAATGTGTGAAGATCCAACTCCTAGGAATGAAAATTAGACCAATTCAGATTGGGAATAAGACAAAGTATTAGTAAGGCTGGATAAACACTGAAATGCATAGAGAAGACTTAACAGCTTCCTCAAAAGAAAATCTACCCACTAACAGCCTTGATAGAAGGCTCCTTTCTCAGAAATACTGAATGTTAAAAGTTGTATATGTAGATACATACATAAACCACCAAATTCACCCTTGACCAGAAACAGACCAGTTTAAGCTGAGTAAGTAGTGGCATTTTATAAATGTTTTAGTCTAATGTTATGAGAGAGATTTTCCTGGTAACTTCAAAAAACACTGCAGCAGTTGAGAATTTCAGGTTTAGTATGTTTTCAGTAGTTTACTAGTGATGACTTGACATTTACTTGCAGTAGTAGTTTGTTTTAAATCAATATTGAACACTGTAAGGATGTGCATACATTACAGATTGAGAGGATATCAAATGCAGCTACTCTGATAATACTTGCTTAAATACTGACTACTCATATATTTACCTGTGGCTCAGGGGACTTCTGTATAAGCATGAAGTGGCAGAACAGTAACATTTCTAAAAGCTCCCTTAAGATTTATTATATGTAGCTTAATCATTGGTTTTTACAAAAAGATACTGTCCTTTTTATTTGTTTGGATGAAGAATAAGAAAACACTCACTCACTCTGAAGATTAATCCTTCCTGCACCCTATTCCCTGATGTATCAGGGTGGTGAGGTCTGTACTCAGCAACAAAATGAGTTGCAGTAAGATAGATAGTGTATTATTTTCTTGCTTGAGTTGTATGTTGCCTTTCAGCTTTCATACAGTAGATATATATGTTGTGGTGTAGAGTTTTAGTTAACAGATCTGTGAGTATTTTTTCTTTGCTTCCCCTTTACTGTTTCTTGAATTTTTTATTGTTATTTGTAAATCCACAAATGTGATTTTAATGCACCTTGAATCCGTGCTTTTCCAGCATACAAAATTGCAGCTAATGTTAAGCCCCTTCCTGCTTCTAAGGAGAACCCAGTTCTGCTTGGCAGATTTTGTCAGGGTGGCTGCTCTTTGCTCTGATGTCTTTGCTTTTGTCTCACTGGGCACTCATGGTAACTTAGATTTGCTCACTGTGTCGTGGTGGTACGTGAAAGGTATAGGAGCACTAAAAGTGTCTTTGTGCCTTAGCACTGCCATTGGGAAGGTCTCTGAAAACTGTTGTGTTTATTGGGAGTTTCACAAAGCTGGAATCTTTGACTTCCACAGGCAGCCACTTCAGGAGCACAGTGAAACAGAGAGAGAACATACTCCCTTGTAGGAGAAAAGTAAGATACTTCCTTTTGCTTAGCCCAGACGCTGTTTTTCTTCTTGAGCACAGTGATGCCTTGGCTGGTATTTTCTGCTGATGGTACTTCTGAGGAAGATGAGCCCTCATCTTCCAGGTTTGAAGTCAGCCTTCTGTCTGTGTGATTTCACCCCCCCACCCCACCCCCCCAAAGGATGCCATGCGACCGAGTGAGGTGACGGGTCACCTCGTGGAAAAGTGAAGAAGCTCTGTGTGGGCTGCCTCGAGCCAGAAATAGGCACAGTGATGTTAAATTTAATCTTCGACTGCTGGACCTTTTAGAGGTACTTGGTAACTTCTGGTGACTTAGTCTGTAACAGTTTTCCCTCCATAGTAACTTCTAAAATGAGTATAGGAAGCCTGGGCTCGCTCTTGTCAGTGCCAGTTTCCCTGTCCTTCTGGGAGGAATCTAGGCTGGTTCATGTACCAGCTCTTTATACTATTCAAGAAATGTGCTGGTCTCTTTTCTGTCCCAAACATCATACGAAGACCACAGCATCTCTGAGGTTGAAGGGATTTCCATCTGAAGTTCTTTTATTGTTCAATGCTGTTTGTCATTCCTGGGCGGTGGTCTGGCTTTGGCTGACCTGCAAAATGCTTTCTCTGTGTATTTGGATAGGAAAATATCACCTGCAGCATTGGGTCTGTTACACATTGTTCAAAATGTCAAATTGCGTATCCGTGTTGCTTCAGATGCACTTTGGCTCTTCAAACTGTAATTGGTTGTAATTGTTCAAATTGTAATTGGTTACTTCTGTGAAAATAAATGTAGTTTCAGATTTAACTTACTTTATGAGCTGTTCCGCTTCAGGATATACTGGAAATAACTCCAGGCATCATCTGCCAACTTACTTCTCTGTACTTTTTTAGGACTGAAGCAAATGAAGTATCTAGGAACACATTAGACTGAAAATGGGAAGAAAGAAGCCAACTCTTCTTTAGAGTTGGCTTTTTTAACATGATCAACTTTGTGATCTGAATTTTACACATTATTTTTACTTATGTCATAAATCTGCTAAGTCAGACACTCAACAAAGTCTGCCCTGACTTCTCCCTAGATACAAGGTTGTTTTGCTAGTTGGGGCCTTGTGAAAAACAATAATTTGAAAATGGTAGCTGATAGGTGCTACCGAAGTGTCTTCTATAAGTAGTAATAAAACATGTTATGTGTATTTCTTCGTCAAAAATTGCTCCATGGGTATGTTAGGGTTAAGAGAGAGAGAATAAAGCACCTAAGTAAACATACCCTTCTGAAATACCGTGGCATCAGTTTTTCTCCAGGCTCCTTTTGAAAATATTGTGACTGTTGTCATGGACTGGGTCACCCCTCACTGGTTTCTGCATGCCACCTCTGAGCCCAGCAGAGACGGTAAAGCAACCACACCTCCCTGAGCTGGGGTCCTTTGACTGTACA
>NW_010401335.1:11758-13336 GCF_000710305.1 Buceros rhinoceros silvestris
AGTCAAGGGGGTGATTGAAGTCTCCCCAAAATGAAAGTATGGGAGTACTCTTAATGTAAAAGCTGCAACTTCATTTCCAGGAGCTTAAATAATGAGGGAGTATAAGTTTTGCCAAAATAGATCCCTGTATTTATTTTTTTACTCAGAATGAAGTCCAGTTCACCTAAAAATAAATGGCAAAAACTATGTTGGCAGGACTGTGCTACTGGATGTACTTCCACATAAAGCTATGTCTGTGAATAGTCAGAAACAATTTGTGATGTTTAAGGATCTATGCCAGGGTGTATGGTAGAAAGAAGCAGATACTTTTTCTTCTCTTCTCTTTGTGTCTGGTCATTGATGCTACTACAATAACATTTTTCATTTCAGACAGAGCATTTACATATATGGAGCAATAGGCCAAGAGGTACTCCAGTGGAAAGACAGGGACCCAAATCAGGACTGGGAAACTAAACTCTATTTAGAGAAGTTGTTACCAGTTTGAACACAAAAGCTCTGTTACATTTTTGGTCCTTTCTGAAAGGTAACACATGGTCACTATCACCTTTTCCTATGTGACAGAGAAAGAGAAAGCCAGCGTATGTTAGTTCTATCTTTAACTTCTCTACGCCTCTCTGTTTTTCCCTTGTATTGTTTCATTGTAAATTCTGACCGTCGTGGCTTCTTTCCAAAGGCATCTGGCCCTGGTTTGTCAAGTCAGGTTCAGTGCGCTGTCCTGTCCCACGCATTTCTGTTCCTTGGTCATCTGGCTTTCCAGCAGTGCTCTTGAACAGCAGACTTCTGTGCAGGATCACGGCGTAGGTAGTTCATGGGATGCCTCCTTTTGTAGTAGCTTCTTTTTTTTCACGTGGAAGAATGCTCATGAGACATGTCAGGGCCAACATGCTGAAAATTGAAATCTTTTATTCTTGATTTAAAACAAATCCTTGTCTCAGAGTAGCAAATTTGTTAACTACTGAAACTCAAAGACTGTAGAGATGCTAACTGAGGTGTATGTGTTCTGCTAATCATGCTCAATGTTTGCTTCTTTGCTTATTGCTGTTTATTTCTACTTTATTATGTTTGCTTAGAGCCAGATTCGGATATTCTCTGTGCAGTGTGAGGCATTTATGGAGAAATGTGCATCTTAAATTTCTTGAAATCTGATCTGGAGATAAGTGATGGCATTTATTTTCCATCTAAAAATGCGTTTGTCTTAATAATACCCCCATTCAGTGCTTGTTTTTAATTCACGTGAAACCCACACTAAACAAAAATACAGCTTATAGAGCCTAAAATTATAAAGGAACTACTTGGAAAGAGCCAGCAGTGCTGCACGTCTACATGATGAAAGCCATTTAAATTGTTCAGGCATATAGCATGGATTAGAAACTGTATCTTCAAATCATTGCTGCATATTTATGAGTATACCTGTTATATAAGCAGCGGAAAATGCTGAGATTCCTCCTGCCCTGTGCCACTATTAGCAGGGTGAAGAAAAGCAAGATCGTTTGTCAGTTTAAGTCTTTTAAATCCAAAGTGAAGCCTTATCTGCCTAATAGCCTAATACCAGAGAGAGGTACTGTTTGTGTTCAGCAG
>NW_010401335.1:13429-18756 GCF_000710305.1 Buceros rhinoceros silvestris
AGGGCTGTATTCATGTGACTGTCAGTGCTGAATTACTGCTCTCAGTTCTATATAAAGATTCCTGCTCCCACCCTGCCCCTCCCCAGCACTGTCATTTAGCACAATGTGCAGCATGCAGTGTGGCTATAAAATATCTCTGAAATAGTGCTGTGTCTCCTTTCACGCTCGTATATGGAAAAGAAGAAACAAATAAAGGTCTGCGTTCTTGGCTTGTATTAGCTTCCTAGTGCTGTCGGGTTCAGCGCCAGCTGAGGTGGAGTCACGTTACTTGTATGTATTTTCAAGCATGGCCTGTGCTCAGGGGAAGTGTTGGAGGGTTGTACGATTGCTATACCCTGCACCTCTTCCCTGCTCAGCGCAACTGTTGCGCTCAGCTTAGACTTTGGTGTTAATTTGTGCACTCACAAAGTACAGCTTCCTGGGGAGCCCAACTTGCAACAGCGGTCTGAGGGTGCTACACGATGTGGGATGAAGCTGGCTATTGAAACTCTTATCCAGTGGCCCTGCTGCCATGTGGGTGGGTCATGATTCTAGTGATGCCTGGGTTTACAAACAAAAAAAAACAAAACCAAAAGGAAGAAGAAAATCTTGTGGGTGGCTCCTCATCCTCACACCCACCTCCCTGAGGAAATTTCTTTTTGTAGCTTTTAAAGTTGGGTCAGTTCAGCAATCTGCACATGGTGCAGCTTTATACCGTAACTGCACCTGACTAAGAACAGGGATATCAGCAGTGTGGATGGAGGAAAAGACGGATGCATTAGGAAGGCACATGTGTATAGAAACATCTTAATCCAGTTTTGCTGCTGAATAAAGTATTTTATATAACTGTTAATATAAGGAAAAATGTTTTTATCATGAGGCACTAGCACAGGTTGCCCAAGCAGGTTGCGGTCTCTTTGTTCTTGGACATACTCAAAAGCTGTCTGGATAAGGGCAACCTGTTCTAGGTGGCTCTGCTTGAGAAGGGGTGTTGGACAAGATACCCTCTAGAGGCTCCTTCCAGCCTGAACCATTCTGTGACACACCCTTAAATTTTCACCCTTTCACTGATAAGTAATTTTGTACTTCCTAGTACATTTCTCCTGGATTTCACACTATGTATGTGGTTCTTGGAATGACATGCTCAGCCTCTTCTGCAGTATGTTCATACCTGAGATCAGTGACTCGCCAGCTGAGATCTTTAACACCAAGTTTTTAAATTTCAGTTGTAATTATGCCATGTGAACATTAGTGATGGTTAACAAAAACATGCAACATGGTGAAGCGCAGTGTATTAAAGAGATACTTGATTTTTAAACTGTTTCACTTGAAGTAATGTTACTGCTTTCTGTATGCAAATCTTGATAATAGCAGTAAATTTGCATCTTACATAAATGATCTAGAACTCTTGTGTGGGTAAAGTTGCTTGTGATGATTTTAATACTGTTATTATGATCATCACTCAGGTATATGACTGTCAATTAAACAATGCGTAGTTTTTTTCCTCCATGATGGAAGTATATGTCTGTTGTGGAAGAGTAATTCCTTTCCTTCTGTCAAAAGTGGGGAAGTGAGTGGAACTGAATGGCTTTGAAAATCAGTTTGTTTGGTTACTTATTTTCACCAGTTTTAGATGTGAAAATATCTTGAATGTTGATGAGATTGTTTTTATTGAAACCTGTTTTGAGAGTTGTGTGCAGCTGCAATCATGCACTTGAATATCGCGTATTTTTTTCAAAGTTTCATTACAGTAATACAATAGTGAATCCTCTTGACTGAGCTAGAAAGCAGTCACCAGATACCTTGGAATTGTAGAACCACCCATGGTAAGATCTTCTTGCAAAAGCTGTTCGGTAGCTGTGGTCCTCAGCTGAATGTTTGGCCTCACACTATTAATTCTTTCCCAGCCAACAGGCTTTCTTTTCTTCTCTATAGAAAGAAGCTGGACTGTATTTTTTTGGGGTATGAACACAGCTTTTAGATATGGAAGAGCTTCCATATCCGCATTGTCTCCTGACTATTCAGTGAGCAGCTGGACATAGCTTTTGCAAGAGAAAGTTATGTAGAGTATGGTCCCAGTTGAGCAAAAGCATTTAAAGCATGTGCTTCAGTCTCATTGATATTGCCAGTTTAACTTAAACTAAATTGTCACACATGGAGTGAGCATATCTGTATCCTGCATGGAAAAACCAAATCTTTGGCATCGTCATTGCTTGCTTAAAAAAGAGAGTTGGTGTTGATCAAGAGATCAACAATCTTTCTTCTGATTACTCTGTGAAAGTTTTTTTTTTAAATGATGCTCCACTATATATTTAAGATTGTCAGGTCATCAGATGATGAACAGAAGTGGCCACATCTGGTTCTCATTTTGTATGCTTTCTCTGTGTTTTATTGAATTTGTAGATTCAAAAGCTTTTGGATGATGACATTCTTCATTTCTACAGCATGAGCTTGGAGGTCATCAGACTTAGCTTGCTTTTGTACCACAGCCCCAGAAACAGAATTGTATCACCTATGTTCTGTCTGAAGAAGTGTCTTTGGTTGCCTTCAGGGTGAAGATAGTGATAGCAGGTGTCAGGATGGCAATATTGGATTCCAAGAGGTAAAAAAGTTGATATAAGTCAGTCAAACTCCCGCGCTGCAGGGTGCAGTGGTAACGCCAGTTCTGAGATGGGTGCGAAAGTGTGAAGTCTTGTGATAGCTGAGAATCTGCTTTAAAAATCAGACTAACCAGATAACAAGGAGAGAAACTACTTTTATTTCCATGAGATAGTGCATGTCAGCAGAAAAATATAAAATAATAAATGTTTTGGTGAAGGATACGTTTGATAGGCTTGCAGGGAGTTGTCAGAAGCCACGTGTCATGGAGAGGGGCCTCCTGTCTTAAGCCATAGGAGTGCAATCACATTAAAAGCCCAAGGCAGGTCCCTGTGTTCAGTGTAATACCTGTGCCTTTGAGTGACAGTGAGGAAATGAGAGATTACAGCAATTGCCTTTCCTCCTAAATACAAGGATATGTAGACATGCATTTTCTGGAAAACGTTGTGAGTCTATTTATCTCTGGCTGCGAAGCGAGAGGAGGGAAGAAGCAAGAAGAAAGAGCAAGGCTGGAGCTGGGGTTTTTTTTGTGTGTTTTTGGTGTTTTTTTAGTATTGCCCTAAAAGTGTTTCAGTGGCTGGTGATGACAGTAATTGGCCTAAGACAAAGATGCCTGTCTCTGTTTTCTGGGGCTGAGTTTGCAGCTCAGGCATATGGAAAAATCTAGATCCATTGAGGTAGTTTTCCGAAGATTGTATTCAAGCCCATTCTTATATGGGAAAAAGAGGCAGTTGAGGGATGTATGAGAAGATATTTTTTTTTTTTTTGCTTTCTTTTCTGGATTTTCAAAATGCCAAGAAAAAAGAATGGGAGAGGCCAAGTGATTGATGGGTATACTTCTTTGTCCTTTGGCATTACATGGCAAAGGCAGAATTTATATCCATTTTAGGAATTTGATAGTATATTACTGTGATGAAGATATGAAATGAAAGATGCTGTTCAGAATCATCATATATAATTATGACCTGTTTTGCATTTTTATTTCCTTAATCATTCTACCATGCATCATCCATGGTGTCTTCCTCAGTGTACCCAAGATCTGCTAAACCTGGTCTGAAGGATCACTGTTTTCCCACTGAGTTTGTTTTGCTTCATTAAGCTGTATGAAAATGTAGTGGCTGCCAGGAGCTTGGTTCTTTTGTAATATCCTGCATTTATCATGGTTTATTCCTGTGTTACCGTGTTTCATAAGATTGAACTAATGAAAGAAACTTTTGAATGTCTGTGCATTAAAAGGAATGGTTTACAAAGCCTTATAGAAAAGTCTTGATTGTACCCACTGCTACAGGGTGAGAAGGGTAAGAAGTTACTCTATCCCTGTCATGGAATAACTAAAATTTAGATATAAGAATGTATTTAGGGATTTGGGCAAGGACTATGTGTTCTGTTAAAGGCTAGATGTGATACACCAGAAAACCTAAGAATTTAACGGTGGAAACATCTCATGAGGCAATGATTTATTTTCAGTGATATATAAGGGAAGAAGCTTTATAAATTGTAAAAATCAGTAGACAGATGTCATGATTTTTACGTGTGGGGTGTGTGTGTGTGTAGGCATATTTAAAGATGTAAAGGAATATACATGCAGAGAAGAAAGGAAAGGAAAATCCTCACACACTGACTCCTCAAATGAACAGATCTTCCCACTTAAGGGAATGTTATGGGAAGCAGCAGCTCCCTTAGGGATAGGCATGTGCAAGTTACCCTCATTCTGAGTCACGGATTTTTCCTCAGCTTTGTGGTTCAGACGTGCAAGCCCCTTCCCCACCGCACTCCCAATTCCTTAAATAACAGCTGAAGTCTAGAAGGACAGGGGGTAGATCACTGTCACTAGGAGGCCGCCTAAATCACACCAGAGTATGTGGGGTTTCTTGACACTCAGTCTCAAGCTGTCTGCTACAAGAAGATAATTTTAATCCTGTTTCACTTATCAGTTCTCACTAGTGTTTTGGCTTTTATACTGACTTACGCCCTTTCTAATGAGTCACCAAAGCTTTTGTTGTTAAGCGGACTTAACAAACACCTTTATTCCCATTAGCTTTGTGATGTGTATGTTTCTACTCAGTCACATGACATAAATTACATGCTGCTGTTGCTGCATTTACAACCATGTTTTTTGGCTCAGAAGAATTAACCATAATGACCCTTGGTACCTCAAAATACACAGTGAATAAAGTAAAACTCCATTGTATATATCTTGAGGCTTATTTTAACACGTTGCGCCTTTCCAGTCGCAGTATCTGGTGATCTCTGTAGGGGCATTTTGTTACAAAATGCTCTGACTTTCACTGAAACAAATTTAAAACTGGAGCAAATTCAGACCAGTGTAATTGGTTGGGAAAATAATGAGAGAGGGAAGATCAATTTGGCAGACGGGGACACAGACATACAGAAAGTCGTGGGATGGAAGCAATAGAGCTTTGAAATCCAAAGCTGGCTCAAAACTGCTCAGCAGCATTATGCAGAATTCAACCGCAGGAGAGGTGAATGCTGCTTCTGAACAAAAGCCCTTTTTCTGCCCTTGGGGTGGTGGCTGAACATACATGCTCCAAGCTCCCTGTCAGTGAAAGAAGCCGTGTTTGCCTCTCAGAGCCGTAGCATAGGCAGAAGAGGCAACAAAGCTGCAGTGGTTTCACCATGTGAAGCAGTGGCTGTGCTGACAGCAGCTTCATTTGCCCACGGCCAGGACCAATTCGCCTGAAATGTCTCTAGACGAACGTGTACCCTCAAAGTTTCTTTAACACCCTCCC
>NW_010401335.1:18890-20724 GCF_000710305.1 Buceros rhinoceros silvestris
TGCTCCCATGATATTTCAGGGATTCCTAAGTTGATAGCTGTTTTGTTTGAGTTTTCTTTCAGGTCAGAAGAATTTAGTATGTCTGCTGATCAAGCACACACATAAAAAGGTTCTCCCAGTGATTCTTACCTTGGGTCTAGTATCCTGTGGATGTACTGCAGTTCTTGTTAGGTGACCATCTTTTCCCCTGCTGGGGGAAAAACTGTACTTCTATTTCCAGCTTCGAGTTCTCCAGCGGTGATTTCATCCCCAGGTTTTAGAAAAGGCTCTTAGGTATAGGAAACTAATGCTGTATATGGCTTCTTAAAAAAGTATTAGCTTTGGACGTGAAGTTATGTATTATTGACAAACCTGAGGTTGCTATAACTTAGTATATTGAAATTTGACTCCATTATTCTTTAAGAAATGAAATTGCTACTGTGGGACCACTGTGCTACCACTTAAAGCCAAAAGGAAGTACTTACGTCTTTCTTCACAGTCTGTTCTAAAAGACTGTGGGGTATTTTATTACAGTATAACATTCACATAGGAGAAATTTATATCAGAATAGTATTGTGAAGTTGTGCAACTAAGGATTATATTTGCTTATGGAAGTGTGTAGGTACAGAGTTGCATGGGACACACTGTTTTTATTATGGGCTTAAGTTGTACTGAAACCAATTAGAACTGAAACACATGGTTAAAAGTGGGCATATACTTAGGGCTTGCATGGTTAAGGACCCTGCTGTCTAGGGCTGAATTACAGAACTGGAGCTGGAAGAAAAAAGCATCCACAAGGGCATGTAAAAAGAAAATACCTGGAAAATCCTAGAAGAGTTCAATGGGTAATATAAGGGATTCAGTGTGAGGAAGAACAAGATTATATGAGGCATCTCGGGCATTTTGGGAGGCTACACTCTATCCAGCATTTTTAGTTTCAGTAGTACTGAAGTGAACACAAAACCTGCACCTATTTTAAGCCCCATGATCTTTCCAGTGTTGATGCAGTGTTGAATTCTTCAGCCTCGAAGACTGCACATCTGGACTAATTTTATTAATGATTTTTAATAATGTAAGCAATATTTGATTATAATACTGTACATTGCAAGAAAAATCCTAAAGAAGGAATAACTGTGAAGGTCCTTTAAATTTTTTCTCTTACTGGACTAAATGCTCCCACTTCTAATGCTGGGTAAATAGTATTCTTCATGTAGCTGTAACTTTTTTAAAATGTTCTTTTAGTAGACAGGAACTGCAGTCTTGGAAACACATGGTTCTTCTTATTCCCTCTTGCCCTTTTTTATATCTGATGCAGACAATGAAGGAAAAACAGTAATAGTAACAGGAAAAATACAATGCTGGAACATTTTAGCAGTGAAGCAACAAGCATCTGTTCTTCAGCACCAAGGCTTAGTCTACCTTCAGACATGTTCCGTTGTTCAGGTGGGAATCCCTTAGGATGGCATTACCCATGGCTGTCGGCACTGTCACTTTGCTGTGAGGGAAACTGAGGCAGCTGAGGATGTGTTCTGGTACCCAACCATACCACTGCTTAGTTCTGTACCTTCACTAATTCCATTATTAATGTTCTAGACTGTGAATTTAAGGACCTGGTGGCACATATTCACTTCTGCCACATTTGCCATGGCTTTCTTGGCTGCATTCAGAGGGAAGTGGTGGCAGCTGAATCCCAGGGAGAGTGAGAGCATGCCTCTGCAATTAACTTTACCAAAAAAGATGTAGCAGTGTTGGAAATGTTTAGATTGTTGTTCCAAAACCTTATTTGACTCTCCCACTCTGTTCTTCAGGGATTTTAAAGCATGTCTCTAGTTGAAATATAATTTATATATATATA
>NW_010401336.1:0-1318 GCF_000710305.1 Buceros rhinoceros silvestris
GCTGAAATGTATCTAAATTACAGAACGTGTATGTGCAAAGGGAATGATTTATTGCCCCTGTTATTTATTTCACAATTATTACTGAATCCTACCATTAAATACTCAGGAACAGAATAATTAAGCACAGAATATGTTGCCCATGGTCTAATGAGTGAGGAATCCTAAAGAAGATTGTTCATCCGCTTAACTAGGATGGCTGATACCCTCTGTGTCAAGATGGTCTTTACTTATTTGCCATTTGAATAATTGTACTGTTGCAACTTGACTTGAACAAAAGCTGCTGGTTTCAAAGTAGTCTCTTAAACTATCTTAAAAGGCTTGTCAGTGTGTTCTTTGAAAAGCAGTGACACTGCTCATTGGCTAAAGAAAGTCTTTGCATGACAAAATGTCTTAGGAAGGCCATGTAGTAGAAAATCTGAGTGGCTTTTTGATCATCAATCATGTTACCAGTGAAAATGCTACTTCTTTCATTGGTTAGGATAATATTACTTTTTAGAATACCATATCAAATATACCAAAAAATTAAAATCCACATATTTGTTATGTTTGCAATCAACACCAGAGCACTAGACTGGATTCTTATGTCTGTGTGTATAGTTTCTAAATAGTTTCTAAAATAATGAATTATGAATTTTCATTGTTCACATTTCATGACAGATTTTAGCTGATGATTTAGTTCTACTCTTCCAGTTGCTTAGAGCAGGTAGATGAGGAGGAAGAGACCAGCTAGGTGAAATTAATTCATTCAAAAGCAAAATGCAGACAGGTGCCCATTTCTGGGAAATGTAATTACAGGTTTGAAAAAAAAAAAAAGGAAATGTCTTTTTAAAGTACAGATAAAAATATTTTTCAGGGTAAGCTTCTAGTGCTAGATGAAATTAAACACTGTACTCAGTCATGCTCGCTGTGTTTAATAAATGCATTATATCGTCCCATTTCCTCATGAGGCAATTAGTGAGTCTGCTGTTTCTGAAGTAGTTTTAATGTATTTCCTCCAAAACCTTGCAAACTTGGATTTTATTGAAAAATCTCGAAAATAAGGTACACTCAATCTATTTTCCCAAATATCTACAGATCAGTAAAGCTTTCTGATTGGAATTTCTCCCTGAATTCAATACAATTTTTCAAACAAAGGCACTCTCATTATTTTACCTGAAAGTGTGCAATACTGTTATTTCCATTTTCAATTATCTATCAAACACATGCCGTAAGGCAAGCATGAGTCCTTGAATTAACTCTTAGAGCAGAAGCACTTGATTAAATTTTCACCATGGCCCTCTATGTATTTTTCTAGCGGACTGCTTATTTTTGCAAAGTT
>NW_010401336.1:1414-6968 GCF_000710305.1 Buceros rhinoceros silvestris
AGCAGGAAGCTCTGCTCTGCTTGGCTCACCAGGTGCTGCTCTCTAACTTCCCAGCCAGGAATTGTGGCAGCAATCGCTTTTTGAGACACTGGGGGATCACAAAACTTTCCCCTTGAGACTGCAGAAATCACTGCTTGTCTGGGAATTGGTCTGAATGAAATTACTAGTTGTCTGGATCCAAAACCAGATGGAAATCTTCACTTTGTAATTTTGCTTTAGATACTGCAAATGCCTCTGTAACAGAAATTGTGTTACATACATCACTGACGCATACACAAAAAGGTCAAAATTGCAGCCCACACAACATTATGAAAGCATCCAAGTCAGAAACTACCACGTCATCAGGTCCACCTGGTGGCATTCAAGCAGGTAGTTTGTGGAAAGCCCCCTAGAACAAAGATTTCGTTTCATTTGGACTGGTCTTTGAATTCAGAGCAACCTGCCTCACTGTATGCCTTTGTCAAATGTGGGATTTCTGGATTTCTTGTTCTTGAGAGAGAGAGAGTGTGCACTATAGAAGCAGGCAGAAACATGGAATTTGTACGAGTTACTAATATCTGAATCAAACCTGTCACACCTCATGCCTGCAGCAGAACCAGATTTCAACTAGGGATTCAAGTCCTTCTTTGCAAGCATTTTAATTCCAAAATACCAGTGCTACAATATAGGCATGAGCTTAATGTCTATGACACAACGTTCTCATGTTAGCTTACTGACTAATGGTGGACTCTGGTGATAATGCTGTCTGTAAACTGCATTTCTTTCAGGCATAATCATTAATAAAAAGCATGCAGGACAGCACTCCATTGTATACCATCTGGAACATAACTGAGATGTATGATGCCTTTTGCTGGACGCACATGCAAAGTCAAAGCTCAGCATGCAACACTGAAAAAGAGTGACATGGTTGACTTCTAAAAAAAGGAAGGAAAAGGGAAAACAGATGTCAAGGTTTCAACAAGTCATTGCACACTGTAGCTGGAACCAGTACAAAACCAACACAAGTATGCTGATAATGTAGCATTTCATGCAACAATAAGGGCAATAAAATAGCAGAAAATGCAAAACCTCGAATGGCTAAACATCTTCCTCAAATTCCAGAGGGTCAGTCGGGCTGAACAATAACAGTAATCCTTTCAATAACCAGATCAAATAATTCAACTATTAAAGCTCTTTATGCTCATGAAAACTGAGAGGTTCCCTTTCTTCTAAGAGCAGGATACGGACAATAAATCTAAAGTCCAATCCAAACAGACATTCAGATGCATGCTATCTCATCACCATCCCTCTCGAAACTATTTGGCGATAGTTTCCATTATTATAACAGATGTTAACAAGATGGATAGAGAGCATGTTAAACAAACAATAATATTAATATATAAGTATCTATCTAGGAAAGCCACTGTTCAAATTATATACTTCCCCAAGAGCATTTCTTGGGATATTAATCAGAGAATTTGTCTTGCTAATAACTGCTATAAATTCAAGGTATTTCCATTAACAAAGACTGGGTCCTTCAGAAAAATTACTGAGCAACATACAGAGGGTCTACACATCCAGTCCGTAACTGGACTCTGGTGGAGTGATTCTCATAATGGGAAAGCTATTCTCAGTGGGCTTTGGCTCCTTAGGGCAGAGCAGCAAAGGTGGGAAACATGCAGAGAGAATCTAACTTACAAAAATTTACAACATGAAAGAGTTCAAAAGCTTAAGGATTAAGAAAGAACAAATCACAAAAATCTGGAATTTCAAGCCTAGCTCTGTGCAATAGACACCTCAGTCAGAACAGCGTCTCCACTACACAGGCAGGCCAGTTACAGCTGTTTAGATTTCCAAAGTATGCCAAACATGGAGATTGCTTTCTCATCTAAATGTTTCTTACTGGAACCATATTGCTGGTGAATCTTTCAGACACCAAGTTCGGGGACGTTACTAAATCTAGCAAGTAAAAAAAAAAAATAGCAGAGTTTACAAATCCATGAATATGACATGAAACATCAGGATTAGAGCTGATGTCAAGTAAAGTAACCAAAAAAATCAGATTGACACTTGGAAAGAGGATTTTACAAGCAGGGATAATGACTACTCAAAGATTTGAGAATTAAAAAGAAACCTGCTAAGAGGTAGCTAAACAAAAAGATGCAGTCAGTTGAAGTTTCAAATTAATCCAGGCCAGCAAAATAAAGAGAAATTAATGTAGCAATGAGAGGTGAAGAGGAGCTTTCTCAAGCACATCTAGAAAGTTCTGACATAGAAAACAATTCCTTCAAGATTCCCTTCTATCTTGCTAGAAAAGCTTTTTTTAACATTTAAACTGTGATCTTAATCTCAGCTATAAACTGTGAAAGGAGGTACTTTTTATTAAGGACAGATATCTAGAATTGTTAACTTTAAGATTCTAATTATTAGAATATACTGGTACCAATATTGTTTACATATAGTTGTTGTCTAAGAAAACGTAAGGGAAAATTTTTGGCTGCCATACAACCCTCTCGCATTCATCACTGACCCGACAGCTGCGTATTTATAGATTCCACAAGCAAAGAGCCTTGCATTCATGCTTAATTACTAGAAAGTTCATCCTCATCTGTGCACCTTTAGGGTGACTTATTTTAAGCTATATCATAGCTTAGAGGAAACATGTGGAGTCATAATAAGTGCCAAAGGAATTTGGAAGTGTTTTGATTGGTTTTGACATAAGACACATGAACCTCACACCCCGATGCAGATGCACATCTCTGCTGGCAGTGCAGCATCACAAACATGCAGCAGTCATACCAGAACATTTGCCAGATGTACTTGGAAATGATACACAATTTAACAGGCATCTAGAGGAACTGACTCAAAAGCCAAATGGAATTAAAAAGATGAAGCAATCTGCGCTCAGGCACTGCAGCCCCAAGTAACTTGTTGAACTGGAGACCCAGCAGTCCAGCAAACCATTCAGCACTTTGGCTCTTCCTTACGCAACTTTGCAGTCATTTGACTTGTATCATGTATGTTCTGATTCTACTACCTGTGATTATGAACTTCTCAAATCCTACATCTTTTCGGGAAGAGAGTAAAAAAGAAACATTAAAGAAGACAGGCAACAAAAAGTAGGAGAATGTAGTACATTTGCGATTCAGGAGGCTGCTAGGTGCTAATAAGTTTGAAAGAGAGAATAACAGAAAACAGCAGTGTGCTGGGAAGGGAAATGTGCACCAAACCCAATTTCACCTATGATAACGCCCAATGTGTTTCTGAATTTCCTTTTCACTCACTGATTTTCTGCCACACAAAGGGCCAGATCCCCAGGAGGACAGCTGATCCACACACTGCACCCAAGTACAGCGTTTGCATCCAGCACAACTCATGAAAACGAGTTAAATCCATACACACTTCTCTACACATCCCATTATGTATCAGTATCAACAAATCTAAAGATCTCAGGACACAATTCGTTAAGTACCAACATAATGAACAAGAAAATGTCTGGCCTATAAGAAGAAAACAAATAGATGAAGGTTAGTTCAAACTGTTTCTCTCTTTTAAGTTTAGGTATGTCAGTGAAATGTCCTAGCCTGAATCTCTCTCCTACGCTTGCACATGGTTTTGTTGTTGCTGTGGGATTTTTTTGTCAACCAAGAAACTGAAAGAAGTGGGTTGCCAGCTCAGAAAAGGGGAAAAAGGTAAGTATCTTAACCACCTGAGAGCAAAGATGGAGCTGTGGATACACTAACTGTCAAAGCTGGGTCATTTGTGCAGAATTTTAAAAAAATAATTATCAAATCAGACAAAAGCAGCAAGAAGGAACCAACTACACGCCCACAGATGTGACGGGGATGGAAGTAATTATGAGCCAGTCTTAGCTCTGGGACTCTTCAAGGAGTCCTTGAATGATATTCACAAACATTAAGCATGTGATGGGGTAAGCACTCTCACTTATATTAATGGCAAAGCTCCAATTACTCCAGCTGGATTTATTAGTTTGGAAGTGTTAATTACTTTCAGAAAGCACAGGTAATGCTTCAGAAAAAATGAGATGTTTTTCTGAAGAGATGCTGCAGTAACAACTTGATACTAGAATCCAAAGTTTAAGTCTTTTTGTTGTTTAAAGAAAAACCTGAAAAATGGGAATATGAACACAGAAACCCTCACACATTTTTATACAGGTAGTTACTTTGCCTTTTGTTCAAGGTGATTAGTCTTTAGTATAACCTTTCCCTGAGGAAGCGAAGAGGCCGTGGGTGTGTTTTCCCCTTCTTATTAAAAAAAAAAAAAAAAAAAAAAAAAAAAAAGAAAAAAAAAGCCCTTGAAAGCATACAAAATACCTTTTGTCTACTTCAGAGCAGTAACTTGGTATAGAAACAACATACAAGGACCCAGAATAAGCTCTCAATAGGAGCCAGAGAGTTTAGCACTATGAGTGATGAATCCATGTAAGGCCAGTGTTAGGACTCAGAAAGGTGTTTTATAGGTCTGTTTACTTGGCAATAAACAATTTGGGTATAGCATAGGTATTAATATTCCTTTAAAACTAAGTTATATTAAATTGTATTTCTTTCCCCCTGGTATTATACACAGAGTGAACCTTTTTACAAACAGTAACTTCAAGAACAGAAAGCTCTTTGATGGAAACAGACTTTAACAAAGGTGGTTCAGAGCAGGAGCAAAACTTTTAAGTGCTAACAGGCACAGTAGCTCAGAGTCTCAGAAAGAACAGCCTTACTAGGTAACCTTCATAAACACACTTACTTGGTCCCCCCGATTGTATCAAAACTTCCTAAGCCTGCAAATTCGTGCAGGAGAAATTAGTGCAGCTATTAGTGCGGTAACAGGAAAGAGCACTAACAGAGATTCACGAGATATATCTAAAAATCCCCCAGACTACACTAGAACTTGCCTCTGCAAATAGAAATTTGATCACATGAGTAATGTATTAGTTTCTTTCGAGTTGACTGAAAAATATTTGAGAGGCGAAAAAAACACCCATTGTTTGGAAACAACAAACTTGAAGGCTCAGAAGAACACAAAACTCTGAGTTACTATCTGGGGCATCTTTTAAAATATTTCCTGTGCAAAGATTACTGTCTACCTTACTGAGTACATTATTGGCCACTTCAGAATGAACCCACTCTTGAAAGAGGATCGCCATCCTAACAGCACGCAGCAGCTTTACATTCCCTCCTAACCAACCGTGAATATTCAGAGAAATGAATACTACTTCTAAATAAAGCTAAATATTTCCTTGTTCATCTGATGCAGCTCCAAAGGTCTTCACTCAATTTTAATTATCCAGTGCAGACTTCAAAGTCTCTGTATGCTCAAGCTCAGCAACATACAGTGAACTTGCTTGGTTTATCATGATTTACCATAAGTTTATTTAACGTTAAAAGTTAGCATTACTAAATTTGAATATCTATTTGAAAGCAGCGATGCCTGATGACAGCATGCTCAGAAAACGCAGGCACACAGAGGTACAGTTCAGACAAGGCTGGAGTGGAACGGAGCGGAGCGGAGCCACCGGCCCCGGCGCCGCTGCCACCCCCGGCTTGCACACACGGGGGAGCTG
>NW_010401337.1:0-431 GCF_000710305.1 Buceros rhinoceros silvestris
GCAGCCAGGAGGCAGGGCCCCCGCTTCCCGCTGCCCGGCCCTCCTTCAAGATGGAAAATCTGCCAGTGTTTTTACTCTGAGGATTTTTTTTGTTTGTTTTCGTATTTCAGGGTGTCTGTGTGCAAGAACTCAAACACATCCATTACTGAACTGAACACTCAATATTTCCAGGTATTTATTTTGCAGCCCGTCTTCCCTCCCCCTGTACCAGGCTCCTCTGCCCACAACACAAAATGCGCTTTGTCCGCACAGGGCCCAAAGCTGCGCCTCCACCTTTGCGATTTAGTGTGTGTGTACCTGTACTGTGGTGGCCTTGAGTCACATCGCTAATGCACCTAAGCAGGGGACAGACATCGGGGCAGAAACCAGTGAAAAGACCTCACGACTCACAAGATGGTGAAGCTTTTTTCCGTAGAACTGTGGTTAGGGAA
>NW_010401337.1:535-6688 GCF_000710305.1 Buceros rhinoceros silvestris
GGGAAAGAGGAGCAGCCTGGGAAAGTGAGTGAGAAATGTCCTCTACCAACGATAAGGGAAAATGCCGTTATTTACCTACATCGTGAAGGTCACAGCTATGTCTGATTTGAAGGAAAGCCATGCTGGAGCTGTGATTCTCCTGAGTCTTGTAACAGGAATCATCCAATAACCAGACAAGTTGCAGTTTTTTGGCTCTGAAAGTGCACTATCATAGCTTCTCCTTGGGCAAGTGTTGCAAAAGACGGAGTAACTACAGTTCAGTTATTTTGCTTCTGGTCCTCTGCTGTCCTAGCATTATTGTCACCTGTCGGTGACTCTGCAACGGGCGCAGCAGAGTGCTTCGCTCTGCACCTCTTGTGTTCAGACAAGCACGGAAGGAATTCCTGTCACTGAACCTGTACGCAGCTGCAAAATTTCGACAGACCATCCAAAATTCTTCACCACAGATAATCTGATAACAGATTTCCTTCTGCCAAGGGAAAAAACAACGATGACAACAACAAAAAAACCCAAACCCACTTAAACTGTTTTGTTCCTCTCCTCTGAAAACACAGTGGCTGTTTGCTAGTCACCAGGCTTACCTGCAGGTCCATCACGGAACAGTACTTGTGTGTCGTTTCCACATAGAAACTTCAGGAAATCTTGTTACTCTGGGAGAGTTTCTGAAATCGCACCACTCCCACCAGAAAGGGGAAGAAAGTTAATGGAACAAAGTTGACAAAGACAATGTAATGAAGGTTTGGCAAAATTTTAAACCTTAAGCTTAAACACCAAAAGGTATTGTTCAGAGACAAGTACTGGCTGCAGGTGAGGAAACAGGACTTACATCCTGACTCAGTTGCTTGCTACTGCGAGAAAGTTGGACAAATCTCTCTGGGCTTATAATTAATTCTTGCCTTAGCAAAGAGCTGTAAAACTTACAGCGTTTGACTACTGTTGTATCTTCTTCTCACTATAGGTGACTTCTCCTACCAGATTTAAGATGAAGAATGTTTTTACCTTATACATCAAAAGAAGAAATGTTGCATGGTCTTGCAATACCAAAGGACTTAGAGAAAGATTGTGTCAGCTGCTGCCATTGTCTATAGTCTGGTACACAGCTCTATGGAGAGGTTTAATCATGTGGATGTTGCATTGGCTGATTTCCGGTTCAGCTGTGAGAGCTGGTCTAACTGAGATGCACTGTAAAAACGCATGGATTTCCGCCTGCTTTCTGTCTGATGACCAGTGCCACCATCCGGCTCAGATTGTCCTTACAAGCTGGCTGGGAGTCAACGCAACTCAATCCTTAAAAACATCAGTCCTTGGAAACGACACAGTCACCTTTTCTTTGCTTACTTAGAGAAGCAGGAAAAGATAACAATCTTGGCTACAACCAGGCAAACACAGAGTTTGGTCAATGAAAGGGGAGTGCACTGTAGATATCCAGATATCTAAATAGCTAAATCTCTAGAAATTTCTAGATATAGATTCCTTCCTATATGAAATTTGAAATGGTGAGATTTCTTGCTAAGGTCAGAATAAGCTTTTTAACACAGGACTGAGGCCCTCTGAAGCTATAAAGAAAAAGAGTACATTGCAAATGAGGTAGAAGGAGCAGAGATGTTTTGACATACAGACAGCTGTCTGAGGCCAAATAAAGCATCCCAGAAGGCTCAGGCATTATGAAATAGATATAAGTTTGCTTTATTATGTATTTACTACATCAGCCTAGTGACAATGGTACATCTTGATTTGTTTCCCATGCCTTGTAAGTTCCACTGGTTGCTATTTAAGTTCAAAAACACAAGAGTAGAGTGTCTTCCAAGAAGGACATCTGAGTAAGAAAGCCAAATCCCCTGCCAAGGCCATGAGTTTGGAAGGTAGAAAATCTCCAAGAACAGAAGAAGAGATTTAGGAGGGGCTAAAAAGCATTCCAGTACCCATGGAGAAAACCTTAGCTTTCCAGAACATTTTTAGTTGAAGACAGGAGGGAGGAGCCCACTTTTTTTGGTATAGTAGGTAACTGGTTTAGCTGCTGCACCAGCCAAGGTCAGAGCAAAAAACTTAACTTCAAGCAAAGTGAGAGTAATTCTTCAGTGGTGTGTGTATTGCTTTACATAGCATGCCTTGCCGCCAGGGAATTCTCTCTGCAATATTTGTCTGCAGGAGTACCATCACGGCTGACTCTGCAGAAACTACCGGTTGCTACAGGGACCCTCAGGAGTATCTTATAACATGAAACTGTTTACCGCACCCATTTGCAATAAGAGCAGGTTATTCCATTTGTCCTTCCGCTGTCATACAGAAAAGGCAATCTGGGGTCCATCATCTCTCCTGCAAGGATTCTGTCATCTTCACCTGTCGTTGCAACAGGCACTTAATGTACTCAGGTCTGGATGGATGCAATTTTCTACAGGGGACAGTATGAACATTAAGCACCAGCTCACCATTTCTCCCAGTACAAGAACTGTGAAACACCAGGAAAGGCTGGTAGGTGAAGAGTTCAATGTAAGCAAAAGAATTTTGTTTGCGAAAGTGATCCTTCACATAGCTAAGCTGTGGAGCACCTTGCCACGGATGCTGCAAATGATGGAAGTTTACATGGGCTCAAGAGGAATCTTGGTAGGCTTAAAGAAGAGAAATGACAAGAGGATTAGTAAATGCACAGAAGCCACTCTGCCTTGAGAAGTCACTGAGCCACACATGGCTGTAGATTAGTCAAAAGCCCTGTCATGATTTCTTGCCTGTTATGTTCCAGACATCCACTCTGGTCTGGCAAATGCTGTCATGGAGGGATTTTTGTCCTGAGCTAATGGACAGTTTATATTCTTCTGCCTCAGTCTGCTCTGGTATTGAAGAATTTTCATAGAAGCTGGAGCACAATCCATCTTTGCCAGCCTATGAGTTGCCCAAGGTCACTTAAAATGTTAATGGCAGAGCTACAAATAAAATAGCATTGTATCACCACCTACATCCATTCTGATGACTCAGTCTTGTCTGTAAACAGCAGACAAAAGAAATAATTAACAAGCAATAAGACAGCAGAACTCCCTCTCTACTGTACATCTCTAATTTGTCCTGTTGCTCTTGTACATGCACACCATTATTCTCTATGAATTGTTGTGAAGACAGCGACCACTTCTGGGCTGACAGCATAGCTTTTAACAGAACCTGATATGAATTCTAACTTCATCACTGATATAAAACAAGAATATTCTGTTATTTTAAAAGTACAGGAGTTCATGAATGTCAGCAAAGGCCATAGGAATCAACCTTTTTTTTTTTTTTTTTGCTCAGCTACACCCTTTCTGAAGTTTGACATGAAAAGCAAGGGATTTCTGTCGAAAAGGCCATAGGGAACCACCTTTTTTTTTTTTTTTTTTGCTCAGCTACACCCTTTCTGAAGTTTGACATGAAAAGCAAGGGATTTCTGTTCTATGATAAGGAACTATGTAATGTAGAAAGTCTCATAGATCTCCTAAATTCTGATATGAAAAGGTAATGAAAAAACATTGTTTGGAGTTCAATGTGCAGCCAAGATTGTGGAGAATGATGCAGACCATAAATTTATAATAAAGGCAGGGTCAGGTAGGCAAAGGTAAAGTAGGCTAACATCTTCAAAATTTCCCTCCGTTATTTGGAAACTTTCTCTTAAGTAGAAGGATAGTTTGTAGAAGAAAATTCCTGTATTTCAGCTGCAGGTGAGCAGTCTGCATTTCTTTTCTTTACTCAGCATTCTCCTTAACTTCATTGTTGGTCTCTGCATCAAATCACTGATTACTCTGACAGACAGGCCAGTGGCACGCTGGTGATACTGTGAATCTTTGCCCACTTTTTATCCACAGATTTCCTAACAAAAAAGTTCTCTAGCAGTACACTGCTTGACAGCTTTTGAAAAGGAAAGCACTCAGTTTAAAGGCCAAGCCTGTAAAAGGAAGTCAGGCCACATGGGACCTAACCAGTGACCCCACCGTATCAACCCATCTTTCTTTTCCTCCTCTTCCCGGTAAGTTCAGGCAGGCAGATCAAGTTCATCTCTTATCCCTGCAGTGAAATTTAGATTAACATTGCAGCACTGAACCATGAAGCTGGTCTTTATCATCGTCATGCAGAGACTACATCTTTAGGTCTGAGTTTGTATCTAAGCTGTGGAAATCGGATCAGAGGTACAGAGCATAGGGTCAGTGTTCAACATCTTACTGCTCATGCTAAAGTAAACTCTATTTGCAGGTAAAAGTTAGTGCAAGACGTTATTATCACAGAGGACCTGCACAAGTACTAGAAATGAAACGTATTACTTCTTGGTGTTCTGGGGTGGTTTTTTTTTCAAGAGTTGAAGCAGAAACTGTTTTCTTACTCATCTTCTTTAATTTTTCTTCATTACTATTAAAATGAATTTTGTGGACTTCAGGAAATTCTAGATGGAGACACATAAAATTTCAAATCTATTGTAAACTGAAGGGTAAATAAAAACTATTTGCCAAGGAATTAATATTAATTATCATTATGAAAGCTTATTTGCAATTGCAAAGAACTAATATCAAGAAAATTAAGTGAAAAATCTCAAATTACAAGAAGGTAAACTAAAGCAGAATAGATATATCGTCAAAAATCTAAAGATCACAAGAGTTGTTTGCCACATATGTAGAAGGGGTAAAAAAGCATGGATTTAGGGATCAAAAGACAACTCATTTTTACACAGGACGGTGCATCTTGGCTTAACAAATTGCATGACAAGCTATTGAACAGGAAGTAACTCCTGTCAGCTACTCTGTGACGTTTTATGCAGGTAATGATAGGAATGTATAAAATATTCAGACATATCTTGCAAGGATCTGGGTTCTCTGAAGTTATATGAGAGCAAAGAGCAAAGTCTGATTTACTGTTGTAGAACTGGAGAATCCTGTTTTATCTAAAATCTCCAAAGCACTTATTGCACAATATTCTAGTAGAAAATACAGCTACCAACTTCATGCAGAACCCGGCTTATAGGCACAGCAGCATTTATTCCTGTTGAATCAGGATAATATAGTGATTGAATCTAAATAGAAGATGCAACGCCCAATAAATGCATTTGTTTTCTCTCCTTATTTTGTCTAAAGCAGCTGCTCTTTACATTTGGACTGCTATATAAAAAAAAAATAAAACAAGCCCAGCAAATTAAATTTGTAGGTAAAATTTGCATTGGCACTTTCAAGTGTAAAGCTTTGTACCTTCATTAGTATCATGTGTAGCTTTAGTGCAATTTCAGATGGTTTTAAGATATAGAAAAAAAAGGAAAAATATCAATCATGGAATTATAGTATCCCATAGGAGGAAGCTGAGGATTATCAGCCTCTCCTAATTCCCTCCTTTGCTAATGTTAAAAGTGGCATAGCTAGAGCATCAGTAAAACAGCCCAGTGGAGAAAGGGGACAAGAGCTCTTGTCTTGGAGAAGAGCATGTAGCATCCTGCTGTGGCAAAAAGGCCAGGATTTGCACCCAGAAACATGGAGACTGGATACTCTCTTCCCATTACTGCACCTCAGGGGCAGCACTCTATGATTCAGTGGCTTTTATGGTAAGAGACTTGGTGATTTAATGCAAGCATGGGGTGTCAGAGATATTTCTGTGAAAATACAAGTAAGGAAACACTTAATAATGTTAAATTTTAAATTTTCATTATTATGGTTCAGGATAACAACCAGCTGCTTGATGCAAGTGAGGGAAAATCCATACATCTTCCAAGCTCAGGTTTCAGTCAGCCTGCTGCAGGACTTTGATCCCACACACTGCTGTCACATTCCACCCAGCTTCCGAATGCCAGCTTTGCAACATGAAATATTTAAACATAATCCTTACATCTTCCTGTCATATTTCTGCTAGACAAATGTGAGTATGTAGTAAATTCCTCAGCTGGGGAACCACAGGCAGGATTCTCATAAAGACAGATGTTTTCTGGTAGTGTAGTTGCTCAAACAGAACTGTGCGCTCTTCTGACCCCGCTTCTCTACGTGGGTTCTCCTTAAGGAACTACCATGTCATCATTTTAATCTGACATAAATCTGGTCTGTCACCAACATGGTTAGTTCCATCATTCTTGTTTCCAGCTGCTCATATTCACTGCCTCCCTCATGCAGGTACAATCCCTCATGCACCTGGGCTGTAAATAATTTCAGAAAGCCCATCCTG
>NW_010401337.1:6783-8976 GCF_000710305.1 Buceros rhinoceros silvestris
GAAAAAATCATCTTTTCAACAGTTTGTTGAGTTAGGCTTGGCTTCCTGCGATGTCTAACCTGGTCTCTGTCTCATCCCCTCTCTGTGCTGCCCACAGCATGCCAAAAAACAAATTCATGAAAAAAAAAATTTTTTTGCAACAGTTCAGTTGAGTCGTCCAGTTCACTGCACAGACACTTCAGTAACAGCAGAAGCATGAGGAACAACTGCTTGGGCCTGAAACGTAGGTGCCTCTTGTTCAACAGCAGCCTGGACACGTGTTGGTATAAATAGTTTTAGCTGTTTATCTCACAAAAGTACTTTGTCAGATTAAATATTACTAAACAAGTTTACAAGAGCACATAAATCACAACCTTGCAAGCTTTTCAATATACTCCTGTAGCAGAAGATACATTTTTACTTCCTCATTCTCAGCTTATGCTCATCTCTTCTTCAGTGGATGTTCACTATCAAACTCAGAAATGCAGGCCTGTATTTACTTCATAAGCTGTGCAAAACCTCAGTGCATGCCCATGTCCTAAACAAATTCTAAAGTGAAACCAATTAGAACATTCAGTCAATACCATGTTTTATTTTCACACAGTATTTTGTTAATGAGCACAAACATAAGATGAAAAACATCAAAACAATAAAATACAAACATCTGCATAAAAGCAGATTACAAAATTTTACAAAAAATGCTAATTTAAAGTTCTTTAAAACTTCACATCCTTGTTCTGACCAATAGGATGGTAAAGAAAAAGGGAGTATCTTAGACCACTGACCAGTATTATGGTTGTTCATAAAAAATTTGGAAGTTTTTATACACTACATAATTATCTTTATATAGCATTTATAAGAAATTCTATCCTGGTAATATTATAACAAGCATAACGACTGCATGAATATTTTTTGTATTTAAAAAGATATGAGTAGAATGACAGTGGACCATCCTCAGATTTGCTTGTAAATGTTAGGTGTGAAGTACAGGAAAATGGCATCCACAGAAAGTAGAATGTTTTCATTGCTCAGATTAACAGCCTGACATAATGGACCAAAATGAGTTTAATGGGTGAGGAAGAGTCTTTGCTACAACTCTTGTAAGATCATTGTCACTTTAAATGTAAATACAGACATGGCATGACTGACTGATGTTTAATCTGGAGATTAGGATACTCCAGCTGTACTGGAGGACAGATGTAAATGAATGAGCTTGGTTTACAGAAAGTCAGTTAGCTTGACTATTTGCCCAAGATTAGAGGGGGTTTTTTATTATTTACTAATGTCAGTAATGCAGGGTGTGGGCTGATATTAAACAGCCAACTACTGTCAAAGGGCAGCCTCGCTTCTAGCACATCCAGCCACACACTCCTGACGTTTCCTTCATACCAACACCGGGATCCATCCGATGCCATACTGAGCCAGTTCGGGCAACTAAGCCTCAGAAAACTAATTCCACAGAGTGCACTGATTAATCTTCGCCAGTTTGGTCCTCTGACCTTCAGAATTAAACATCTGTACGCATATTTTAGAACCTTACTATTCACAAGTCCTGCAAAGGAGTAACACTTCATACCTCTGTTGTGATCAGTAAGCTGGAGAAGGGGAAAATCTGGCAGTTTGCAGTTGTTTATAAGGAATATGAAAGTTCTCTTATATTCTACATAATTTTATTTCTGTAATTTTTAAAAGAAGTTAAAATGAAGGTAAACATTTGCTGGCGCAATTTTTTTTCTTCTTTGTCAAAAATGGTTATTGCACTGCTGAAGCTCTGTTTATCTAAGTTTGTAGCTTCTTTTTTAATAATTTCACAGCGACTCTCCACAGCCAGTGTTCACCCAGCAGAAACTGTGGAATAAGCCATGAAGTGCCACTTTTTAATTCTGAACAAATCAGCAGTCAGAGACTACCCGGCACCCTATCCTCCAAGAAATGGAGCTGTATCTTCGTTTGGTTTCAGGTGCCCCTCGTTTTCACAAACGCGTTTTCAGTTCTCATTTACCTCACTCGTCCCGTGTATGTAGAGGCCAGAAAGACCCCGAACACAGCCAAGTACCAAGTGGCAAGCCATTTCGCCCTGCGGGCCAACCCCAGGCAGGTCTCCCTCCCTCCCGCCAGGCGAGCCTGCCTGGCGAGGTCACTGCTCTCCTCTAGTGACAGCTGCTGCTCTCGTACTGCTGACAGCCACCCCGGCCCCAGCCTCAGCCTCCCTCC
>NW_010401338.1:0-4057 GCF_000710305.1 Buceros rhinoceros silvestris
ATCCGCACCCCCTCCCCGGGACACGCGTGGAGCCCCCGCCGGCGGCCCGAGGATCGCTATGCAAAGTTGGGTGGCTGCGCCGGGGCGTCCGGCCGGGAGAATTGCACGTGGGACCTGGGACTGTACCTCAGCCACTGATGCCAGCACAGTGTGGGGTGCCAGCAAGTGTCTGCTGATGATCCGTGAAATAATTTTCTATTTTGTTTACCTGCTGTATCGGATGGGAGTTTGCAGGAGAGTGGTAGCGTGTTGGGTTTTCCTACTTGTTTTTGTTTGTTTTGTTTTGAAATCAGCTGTGAAAATGTTACAAATCTGCACAATTTTTTAGGTGTGCGTGTGTGTGTGATTTCGTTTTTTTAATTTTTCGTTGGCGGGTGGGAGCGGTGCTGCTCTTGTTCGAGGGTGTTTCTTTTTGGGTTGGCAATAACTGATTTTGATGACTAGCTCTCTAAAGTGCAAAGACTTCCTATATGGGATGCAGGGCCAACAGCAGCCCTGTGTCTATAGAGTGCCTTCAAAACTCAGCTGTTCCAGCCGGTGCCAACCTGTGAAAGCTCCACAGAATCCCATTATCTACTACTCCAAAAACTACTTAACAGTTTCCTTGCAGTAATGGTTCTGAACAAGCCAGGACAAAAGGGCCTATTGTTAGTGGAATTTATTTCTTATTTCCATCTGAGCCTTTTAACTGTTACTTCCATGTGGTGCAAGTTCGGCCTTCATTTACTTCAAATTTACAAGAATTTAGCTTTTGGGGATTTTGGGGGGTGGGCTTTTCTTTTTTTTTTTTCTTTTTCCCTTTGGTTTTGTTGTGGGTTGTACCTCCAGCCAGCAAACAAGGAAATCTTATCGTTGTGATGTACCAAGAAAATTCTAACTACTGTCATTTGAATTCCAGACATGCGTTCAAGAGGTGTCTATCCATTTTAATACAAATGCTGTTTTTTAGAAAACAACTTTGTGCGCCTTTATGTATTACATGAAACACTAATCCTGAGTTTTATCCTAACAGAAATGAAAGGGGGGTGGGGTGGGGTGTGTGTGCTCCATTTAGCTAAGGACAGTTTTTTAATTTTTTTTTTTTTAAAAAAAGACAAACTACAAGATTGCCATTTTACCTAACATTTAGTCATTTTTAATACAGTTTTCCATTTGTGTTTAGGTCCTGCCCCTGTGTGATGCCAGCAGGAGTGGAACGCTGTGGTCAGTAGGCAGCTGTAGGAAGGCAGCGTGGCTTTAACACAAAAGGCATTGTAAGATCAGGCCCTTACTCTTCACTGGTTTATTGGGGTATAATTCTAAAGGTCAGTTATTTATAAAACGTAAGCTTTTAATCTCACTGCATTATAACTCTAAAATTCTGCATCAGACCATTAGTTCTTTCCTTGTTTGCAGAGGGGTCGGGGCGGGGGGAGACCTGTACCCTCTGTTGTTTGGAAGATCTAAGGAGTGTGTTTACCTCCACTGTCTTCCTCTCTTTAAAGATTAGCTCACAAAACCTGCAACTCTTTATTTATTTATTTATTTACTTACTCCCCCACCCCATCCCAAGAAGACTTGAAGTCATCTTACAACCTGAAAGCGACAGTTGAGCATTGCTGTGTAAAGGGGTTTTAATCAGGCTGGCTGAACACTAACTGCCATAACTCCCACCATGAATCTGATGGGTTTTCAGTAGGAAAACTTGGGGCTTCAGCACTGGAAGAACAGTGGTTAGTATTAGTTTAATTCTATGTGCTGAAGTCCTGCTGATTGAAATGAAAATTAGAATCTTGTGTTTTAGTTGAAAACTGGATACTCGTTTGGGCTACATCTGGTATCTACTGGAAATCTGCAAAAAATTATATACTTCAGTATTGAACATCTCTCTTCTGAGCTCACTTGTGTCCTTCCAAACAGCACGGACCTGCTCCGATACCATCGGTTAGGTTGTATCGGTCTGACTGATACAATCAATCACAGCTGAAATGAAGAGGGTTGGAGAAGGCGACCCTAGTGACGGTCTCTCAGCAACTGCTTGGGGCCTTAATGTCATGGACAAACTGATCCTGCTCCCACTTTTAAGTGAAAACTGACAACCTTTTTGCAGCTGATCTTCTAAAAATTAATTGAATCCAGCTCCTCGAGGACTTTGTGTTAGAGGGGCGGGGGTATAACGCTTGTTAATGGGAGGGGTTTCTGTTAACAACAACACTGCACTGAAAACCAGGAGAGCTTCACTGCCACCGTGTCTGCAGTTTACACAACCTCAAATCTGCACCTTTAAAAACACGCCATACATTTTCATCTCAGCCATTGCTGTGGTTCAACTTTGCCTTAAATTCCATGGGATCACACAGATTTTAGCAGCCAAGAGGCCTTGCCTCAGAGCAGTGTATTGACAGCAACTCGTTCCGCTGACTTAGAGCAGGTATTTATGGTGTGCTCCCCGCAGACAGCAGGTCCTTCATGTCAGCTTGTGTCTCTTGTTTCCCCACTGCCTGCGTTGTGATCGAGGAGTGATGCAAAAATGGGTGTTTGTGGCACATGGTGGCACGTAAGGTGCAGCTTTTCTCAGCCTGGCAAAGCAGCCGAAGGCAGCCCAGTAAGGTCTGGGTTGTGATGGGCTTTTTTGTACATACCCTCTAGTTCTTGGCCGAAAGGTGTGTTGTGAAACAGTGAAGTGTTAAACCATGGCGTGGGTCTAATCGGCATTTTGAATGTATTTCGATGTTCAATGTTCTCTATGACCTGGTGAGGACAGTACAGAGAGTAGGGCTCAGTGGTCTGATCTTCCAGCTACTCTGCAGTGTTCTGGTGCTTGTTAAAGATAGGCCTTGTCTGTAACGTAGGAGGAGTCAAACTGCTTTAACTGGACTGAATAATGAAAGCTATATTAGCTTCTGCACTTGAGGAAAATGTTGTATCAGTATAAAGGTACTCTTATTCCTTTTCCCTGTGGGAATTTGTTATACCCATGTCAATACAAAGATGGTATATTGCTCTTTTCACAGTGAGAATTGCAAATATTTAATCGATTTGGAAGAAAAATGACATTCCCGGCCAAAATACTTCCTGACAGAGCAGAAATTGTGTAAACAAGGCCTTAGTTTAAGGCTGGACTTATGGCCACATATTTTGCTGTACATAATGATTGTATTTTTAAAAACCTGAGCTTGTTCTATTGCAAGAAAGCGTGTCTTAAATCCCAGTCTCTGTGATTGTAACCGTGCAGTGTTCTCGACCTCGTTTCCAGTGCACGTGTGGTTCTTCTCAACACGATGCTCAGGCTGTATTGATGCTTACGGTTCTGGAGATGGTGTGGAATTCTGTGGCCGGGAGATTCCTGATGGTTCTGCTTCTCTCAAAAGAATGTATGGCAAGTTTTGTGCAAAGGGCATTTTAAATAAAGGGCAGCTGGCTCTTTATGACTTCTGCATTTGGATACTCATTGTGCGCAGGCGTTGCCAAGTATCAGATTTCCTCCAGGAGTGACAAAATGCAGAAAATTCCATGTTCTGTAAGGATTTGGTATGAAAAGGGGTGGCGTGCGTGTTCTCCTCCCGTGCAGAGGAATGGACGACTCGCAGGACTGGAAATGGAAAGCACTTGGAGCTCTGCTGCTGCGGGGAGCTCTCTTCCCCTCCTGGTTTGTATAGCGGGCAACTCACCCACCCTCCTCTATGGACCTTCACTGTCTCTGTGGAGTGCCCGTTCGTGTCTGGGGAGATCGGAGACTTGCTGTAGAAGCAAATATGTGTACAAGCTCTGTTGAAAGGTGAAATGGCTCTAAATATTGATCTTCATATCTTGGAGCCGGCTCCTGCAGAGTTTGTAGCCTCACGCACAATGTGCCCGTCAAGAAGATCCTCCGTCCTGTCACACCCTTACAGCACGGTGTTCTAGAACTTCAGTTTTGTTTGAATCCAATATCTGCCCACTTCTAAACCATTTTATTTGGGGCTGACAATCCTTGGTAAATGTGTGCATAGCGGTTGAGAGTGATGCCACAACAGATTTTTAGTTCAAACAGCTAGAGATACTCCCATGAGTTACTGAGGTGAGAAATGGAGAAGAG
>NW_010401338.1:4155-11495 GCF_000710305.1 Buceros rhinoceros silvestris
AGCGTCTCTGGGGCGGGGTGTGTTGGATTTGGGGTGGGTTTTTTGTTGGTTTTGTTTTTTCATTTGAGTGGACTAAGGTTTTGTTAGTCTGTAATCGAGAATCTCACTGTACTTCCCAAGTAAGAGTCTGTGTGTGTGTATTCTGACTCCACCGGGGTTGGAACTGAAATTCTTGCCCTTACCGCAGATGATCTCAACCTCTGTGATCTCAGCTCTGCCTGTAGTCTGTATCACGCTGAAGAAAACGCCCAGTGAAACCCAAACTGGTCGACCGATAATGGGCTGGAGCAGAGAGATTTACGTGCAGCGAACTTCAGAGCAGCCATCAGAATTTCCCTGTAGCTATTTGAAATGGGCAGAAGGGTGTGACTGCTCTAATACACATCAGGTCTGCTTTAATACTGTCACTGCTGGAGCGTAGTGCTCCAGTAGGTGACATACTATGCGTAAAGCAAACACTACACACAAATGCTTCATCTGCGATCACTAACAAGGTCTGTGAAATTAGAAGTCAGTTGACCAGAAGTTGTAAGGTGTTCAGATAAGTCTTAAAACACTGGAAGCAGCTGTTGTGTAGTGGCCTTGTTTTGTTTTGGTGGTCTCCTGGTCTTCTGGAGGTTTGGGCAAAGAGGAGATGTCGATCAAGAATCCATTGCTTTGTTTTGGTAAACCTCGACAGAGAGACATTTACAGAAAATGGTCCTGACACATATCTTCAGCTTTAATGATTTATACCCCATTTATTCCTACAGAGTTCTTTAAGGGAACATTATAAAAAGTGCCTCTTCAGTAGCTCTGATGTCCAGGGAACAGACAGATCCCAGATGTTTCTCCTGTGCTGGGCTGACTGATTATGATTATGCAAGAAATGCTGAGCAACTGGAACTGGTCAGAGTGGCACTGCTAAATCTTTTGCCTTTCGGTATCGTCCTGTTCCCCTGATGTATTGTGATGCTGGGATGAAATGGGATGTTTGAGGTTGGTTTTGAGGGTGTTTGTAAATGGACTTTGTGGTGAAAAACTAATCTGCAGTGGAAGTTGTTTGGTTCTTTTCTCTTGAATGAGGTACTGAGAAAGGTACTGGTCAGCATTTGTACCAGTATTCCAGTTTCCCACTGATGGGAGTATACATCTAATGCTTTGTTTCTGCCGGGTGGCTGCTGTGTTTATCCCAGTTTAAACAATTAGGATGAATACTTACAAATTCCAGCTGTTTGTTGGAGGTGGAAGCGCATATAAGGCAGTAAGCACGGGGCTACACTTGAATATTTGCCTTTGTCCTGGTGTAGTAGGCAGCTGTGGAGCCTGATGTGGGTATTTGAAAAGTTTTGTCTTAGCTCTTAGTGCACCTAATCATGTTCCCGTGGATGCCCTGGTGACAGCATTTGTTCTGGGGGCTGAGAACAGATGCAAGAGTAGGGAGGATTTGCTGCTGAAGTAACTGGAGTTGCATCCTTGGCCTTGCCAAGAGACGGTAGAACTGGTAGCGTGCCGTCCAGCCACGGTGTTGGCAGTCCGGAGCTGGCATTCTGCTTTCCTGATGGGAGATATCATTTCAGTTCCTTACCCTCTTGCTGCCTAAACTGTTTATTGCATCTGTGATAGAGTTAGCGATGAAAAGGGGGAGCAAGACATTGCAGGGCCATAACAGGGGGTCTGGCTTAGCCCTCTGCCTCAGCTGGTTTCCAGCTCCAGCACCAGTTCAGCATGTTTCCAGCAAACGTTGAAAGCTTTCGACACCTTACCTTCCCCAGCTCTGTATGCTGTTGAAGTGTTGGTTTCAAAGCACATGATCTGACTCTGCCTGAGCGCGTGGCTCAGAAGTAAGGGAAGAAGATTGAGAGAGAGGGATTGAGGACACCAAGGGTGCAGAAAGGATGCTGTCGCTTGGAGGAAAAAAGGTCACATATCCCTAAGACAGACCTAAATATTGGAAGCAAGGTTTTGAGTGCTGGGTGTCTGGCAGTAATCTTGGTTTAACACAGCCTCACGCTTCAATCAGAGAAGATCCTTTGAAGCCCTTTGTAAATGCATAAACCAGACACGTTGGAGAGGTCAAAACTGTGAATCTTCTTGTGTTTCTTAAGAACCACATAATGTGACTCCTGCATAAACTCCCCTGCGGGATCTAAGTGTTTCACCCTCGCACCCCACCCCAGTGCAGCGGCAAGCTCTGCGCCTGCAGGCTCCTGCCAGGGGTCGGGAATGAACGTGTGTGCAATGTTTTCTGCAGCTGTAACAAGAGGTTTGCAGCGTTACTGGACGTACATGTCCATGGCATTCAGCACATGAAACAGCGCAGCTCCCCTGCCTCGTGAGACAGGCCTGGCTGCTGCAGGGCTAGGGAAACGCCGGCTGGCTGAGGCAGGGACCAGCTGGCTCGAGCAGGGACCAGCGCTGGAGGACTGTGGTTTGGGTCCATGGCGTGAGGGGCAGCAGGACACACATCGCCACATTTCCTGACACCAGGCGGGATGTGTGTGGGAGGGCAGGAAGCGGGACGGCTTGCTGGGGGTAGGGGGAGTTTGGAAGAAGAGGGGCTGGAGCTGGATTTTTCTCTTTCAGGTCTGTGTGTGTACGTCCTGGATTTCATTTTCTCCCCCTCCGTGGTGCCAAGCAGATTCGGAAGTGCAAAGAAAGTTTGTGCAATGAGTGTGTTCATCCCCTGAGGATGATTTCGGTGTTGTAAGTTTATGCTGAGTTTCAACACTTCAATACACCACCGATCACCAAAGTCTCTCGGATGTTGTAATGAGGGTTGTTACAGTGTGACTCAGGGTAGTTTGGAGCCGTAGGTATTTAAGGATGAGATTAAATGATAAGTTTGTTCCTTGACTGAACTGCAGTAGTATTATCTACCTCAGTTCAGTATTGAGAGCTTGCTGCCAAGCGTACTTGATGATTAACAAAGTTAAGATGAAAGTGTGCTAATGAAGTACTTGAGTAATTAAGTTTCTAATGTTCGAGATCTTCACTTCCCTCCTTTTCGGAATACTCTGCTGCATGCCAGACTGGCTGGCTGTTTTCTCATGGGTTTATTGTTTCAAATACTACGTTTTAGTGTGGGTTTTGCTTCCTCTTTGGTTGCTGGATCTTTTGGTTTTCCCTTTAATTACAGGAAAATCTCGAGAGGAGATTCACATTTGAGTCGCTGTACAGCACAAGCTGCTGGGATTCCAGAAATCCACACCAGGCACTCACCGTACTTCTGCCGTGGAAACAGGTTTAAGGGGAACGCTCTACGTTTAAGGTATTTTCAAAGTCTGGACTCTCAGCAGAGAAAGAGCCTGAAAAAGCTTATTTACCAGAGAACTAGGTCAGCCTGAGTGATTAGCGTTCACAGACACTGGGATATTTATTCACTTACGGTATTACTATACTTCAGCCTCTGCAGTGGGAGTGGAAGTTACAGATTTCTGAGCATAGGTACTTACGTGCACGTACAGAGTTGTATCTGGTGTCCAAAAACTGGGAAACATCCACTTTTTTCTAGTCTGAGCATAGAAGATGTGGAATTGAGCTCCTGCAATCACCGAGTGTCAGACCAGTAGCACAGACACTTCAGTCCGTGTCTATTGAGCCAATTATAAGCACCTAAAAAGAGTTTTGAGTCTTTCCATGCATTTTGGACCTGGCACGAGTTAACGTTCAGCATTGCTAAACCGCAAGTCCCTGTGGTTGCTGCCCATGTGCAGCCCTTTACTTGCCGTGTGGACAGCGACCTGTCGGACTCGTCTGAAGGGTTTGTGGTCAGTGCTGTCCGCGAATACACCTTCTGGCTCGTGTCTCACCTCTGTGGTGAGGGATGGAAACCACACCTGTCTAGACTGGAATAGTGCGAGGTCAAGGACAGATGTTCTTGGAGTGTTACAGACTTCGTGATAGGTTGGAACTGCTCCATGCGCATCTGGTTGCAGCTTGGTTCAGGTGCAAGACACCCCCGTCCTTGATCATTGCTCAGGGCTTTGCAGCACTTGCCGTCGTTAACAGAAGTTACCTGACGGGTAGCTGGAGTTTCTTTGGGAGGCGTGTTCGTGTGTGCTGATATGAAGACGCAGAGTCTGCTATTCCAGGATGTAAAAATGCTAACAAATGTCTTGGGTATCCCACTGGCCTGCAGTGGAGTTTGTACTACAGCTTCCTGGCTGGGGCTGTGTTTGCGGACCTGCACCACTGCAAGTCTCGATTACTCTCTTGATTCTGTAACTGTATGTGTGTGAGTTCCCTCTTCTTTTGTAACCTTGTTGAAAGCAGAGCCTTATTTCAGCAAATGAGAGCAGGATTTAACCCCAATCTGCACTTTAAATATTTCACCTAGCAGAGATCTTTGTCCTCTTTAAAAGTTGTAATTTCATTTTTAAAAAAAGCCCTGTGCCTTTAGTTGGATTTCCAGATGTATAAAATGTAAAATGCTTTTCTTTTTTTCCTTTTTTTTTCCCCCTTCTGTGAGTGTTTCTTACCAAAGCTGTGTGCCCCAAATCAGTGCTGCTGCACCTTACGGTGCCCAGGGGACGAGCAGCGTTGTGGCTGGCGCGGTCCTGGTGAGCATCCACGATATCTCAGAGCAAGTATTGAGGTTGTGTCCCAAGCGCTCTGCTCTGCAGCTGCTCAGTGCTGTATCAGAAGAGCCTAAGTTAGATGAAGTCACCACTTTTGTATGATTTTTTTTTATTTTGCAGCTGATGCCAGGAGCTACTTTAGCCCCTGACCTATGTCAGAACTGGAGGGAGAACAAAGGTGCCCTGAGCTTGCCTTTCCCTCCTGCCATTTTGCCTTCTCTGCATTCAGAAACAGATAAACTTAGTGAGCCCTGGAGCCTGGGGTCACTGCAGGGGCGGATGGTCCACAAATACTAAAACATAGATATTCTAAAACGTAAAAATTTGGCCGTTCTGTACTCTGGAAGCAAGACCTGTGTGTTGCTCCAGAGTAAGTACTACGCTGTGCTGTAGAAACTTCAAAAAGAGAAGTACTGGTCCCTTTGGGTGACCCCACCCTCCGTTCTTTGAAGGAAAATGGAAATAGTTCTCAGAGATACAAAGGTTAGATGTAAAACGTATGATCTGAGCAGGCTTGAAAGTGAATCAATTCGCAACTGGTACAGTTTTTATCCACTTGCAACTGGGTCAGTCTCAAATCAATCTCTTTGAAAGCTGAGACACCCTTCAGACAGGGCTTTTGTGATGACCCATCAGAGCCTCATCAAATTAACACGAAGGGTTGATCCGGCTGAGTGTGGAGAAGGGGCTGTTCCACTCCTGCATTGCAGCAGGTAACAGGGTGCATGCTCAGTTGTGGCTCCAGCTCCTTCAAGGGTAGGTGTTATTTTTAGGTCTAAACACAATCCTTGTGGAAAAAGAAACTTAAAAAAAACCCTCAGGAGAGGTTCAATCTGAAACACAGTGATTGCAGGACTCGGGGAGGATTATGGTAATTTATTTCAATTACCAATGCAAAACAGGTTCTATATCTCTGTGCTTCACCATCTTGTGGAAAATCTAACATTGAAAATGTAGCATAATCAGAGTTTGATTTATGCAGGCTCTCTGTGCAAGTCAGCGTGCCAGTCTCCCGCTCTGCTGCCCGCAAGGCTGCCGTGGTGGTTGGGACGGTTACGTGGGGGTTTCTAGCAAGCCTTGCCTGGCAAGGCCGGGATAAGCTCTGGCTGATGGGATGCTCCTGCTGCTGCTGCCACTCTGCAGGACCATAATTACGCTGTAAGGCACAGAACAGCTTTGCTGGCCAGCACTGGGGTGTCCCTCCCTTCCAGAAACCCTAGCGAGCGGAGCCCTCCCCTGCATCATCTCCTGGGCTCTTGTCTCTCCAGTGGGTGTTCTGCAGGGTGAGCTTCACACAGGCATTGGTTCGGCTTGTTTTCAGCAGAAGTGGATGTGGATGAAGAGCAAGGAGCGATGGAGCCTGCCCCTGTGGGCAGTGCCAGCAGCCCTCTGCTCCATGTGAGCGAGGCCTCACTGGAGAGGCTGCGCTCGCGTGTCCTTTCTCTCTGGTAGGTGAGAGCATCTGCTCCCTTCACAGCTGTGGGGGAAAACCGTTTGAAGATCTCAGCACACTTCTCTGGTCTTGGCTTCCTCACCTCTTCCCTTCCACACACACATACTTCTGCTTCCTCCCATTCTGCCCCAACAGGAAAAAAGTGGTTAAGCTTGTATGTGGGGGTGCGAAGAAGGAAGCACATGGGATCCTGTCTGAACTGGGAGCAGGCGAATGCTCTGTCCCGCTGCAGCCACCCTCCACTCCCCTGCTCAGAGTGAGGGTTCTGCAATGCCTCCAGCATGGCCGGCAGGGTGGTGGCATCTTCCTTGGCATCATGGAAAGTGCAGAGAATGCTGCCGCACTCAACAAACAGCTCCAGAGGTTTACACAAAGGTTATAAATAATTTAAATTTCCAATCATGGCTTGTTCCAGCCACTGCTAATTTCGCTGGGCATAGAACAGGCGCCACGGGACCCGCTCTGCCTTGATTTGAAAGATAATCTCGCTGATGAACTCGCCCTGAGCCTGGCCTGGGACATACAGTCTTGGAGCTCTGCACAACAGCAAGGGAACTTGCAGTCCCTGATTTTAATCCATAAATGCTGATTAACATTCAGACTTTGAGCACTTTTAGTTAAAAGCAGTCAGCACATTGCTGACTTCCTTTATCTAGTAGAAGTTTTATTTTTACTGAATAATTTGGAACATAATGCTAAAGAAATTTATGGACTTATTGTTCATGGGCTATTGATTTCTTTACTGATTGATTGATCAGGCATCTTGGATATTTGCATCTTCTGTGGTTTTTCAGGCGAGTCTGAGATAGCAGCAGTGGCACTGTCTCTGTCCCCTGTTCCATGTCTTTGGGCAAGCAGGTTCCCCAGAGGGTGGTACTTTTGGGCTGTGTGTTTGTAGCATCTTTGGGATCCGCGTGTTCCTCAGCTCCCTCATCTTCGCGGGAGGTGTGCGTGCCTTGATGCAGCAGTACTCTTTGTAAAACTGTCATACGATGGTGGTGCCGGGAGGTGTTGGTGGCAAATGGCTCTTGGCGTGAGCCTCACTGGACAGCAAATCCAAGCTCCCCAGCAAGCTGGCGATGCGGGAAGTGCCTGACGGGGCCAAAATCTTTTCTTTCCTCCATCTGTTCATGGAGATCACATGGCACTTCACAAAGTACAGAACTACTGACGTACTCGTGGGAGGACACAGGCATCATGTGGCCCAGGGTGACAAAGTAATGCTCGGAGAGGCCTTGGAAGGCCAGGCCACGCTGTGGGTTCCTGGTCCGTGCCACAGCCGCTGGCACTGGGCTGGGACCCGGAGCCACACACCGGCCGGGGGGGGG
>NW_010401338.1:11528-16040 GCF_000710305.1 Buceros rhinoceros silvestris
CGGGCCCGTCCCCCAGCCGCTGGCACTGGGCTGGGACCCGGAGCCACACACAGGCAGGTGGGGAGTGTGCGGAAGGGGTTATGGGAGCAGCTGCTTCCCGAAGGTTTGCAGCTGCTTCATTCAGGCTTGGGAGTAATTGACTTCGGAAAAGAAAATCATTGTGTATATTATACCCTTTTTCTCCGCCGTACTAATTTCCTAATATGTTTTAGGAGTCGGCATTGATGTTTCTCTGTAGCAGAGTAAAACAGAACCGGCTGCTTTTCAGAGCCTGCTTGTGGAAAAACAAAGAGTAAACACTTTTTTTTTTTCTTTTTTTTATGCTGTTGTTTCACTCCAGTCTCTCTAAGTTGTATTTCGACTGACAAATTCCAGGTTTGCTCCGTAAAAGTCACTAAGTGCGTGAACTCCTGCCCTCAGCCCGTGGCCTTCTGAGTCAGCCGCAGCTATCGGCAAATGGTCCAGGGCGCCAGGGAAGGTGCCAGGAGGCAAGGACGTGACGCTCTCTCATCTGGCAGTGCCAGCCAGTGACTTCGTCTGTACTGATGCCTCAGTGCCAGTGCTCATTTTTATTACCCACACGCTCCTGCTGGGAATACCCTAAATAAATGGAGTCAGCACCTCTGCCTAAGGCGTGTGGCCATCAGGATTTGAGAAATTTTTCTTCAGTTTCATAAAGATAAATGCAGGATCTCTGCGTGTGGAGCCCAGCAGTTTCCCCAAGGGTTTCCTCCAAGCTCTGCCTCTCACAGGCCCATCTGGGGGCGTAACACACCCAGCAGCCATGTGTAATTGGCCAATTTTTATCTGTTTACAAGGTTTTCAAGGGTTACTGTGTGAATCAACATTTCAGCCATTTAGAAATATTTCAGAGGTATATTGCGTGTATCAATATTTGTTTAGTGGTAATTGGTATTATTTTGTGTAGGGATTTTCGTCCTCTTTGGAGTTACCCCCTCACTGTGCTGTCCCACGGTTCTGCACCAATCACAGAGACATCTCCTGCTGGGAAAACAAGTGCTGGGCTCTCTGGCGTGCAGAACCATCCTCCAGTCCCTGCTTCAGGGCACGGATTTCGCTCTGCATAGAATTTGCAGTTTCTGAAACGGATGGTTTCTTTCACACGTGGCTGGGCAGGCAATTTATGTGCTGATCACCATAGAAACCTGCAGATACATCACTTGGTCAAACCGTTTCCATGTTGTATCTGCGAGCTGGCATCAGAAAACGCAAATGAGGGGTGGGGGAGAGGGCTGCTGGAAACGTTCCCTTTTTTCTTTATTTTTACCAATGCTAATCTTTATTCCAAGCCGCCCATATTCCTTTGTCACCTCAAACTCAGGCTCTCTCCTGAGTAATCTTTTTTGTCAAGTTGCACCGGGGTTCTGGGAGCTGCTGCAGTCTCTACTCTCCACCCAGGAGGAGGCTTTGTTGTGGACCTCCTTTGAGCCACGGAGGCAATTCAGTCTTTCTGGGGTCCATTCGGACCTCCTAGGCAGTGAGGTCTTTCCCGGCACCTTGAAGGGTGCTGGACCCACCAGCTCCTTTCCTGCCTGGTGGGGCTGGTGAATTTTTATAGCTTATCTCATTCATAAATTGTCTGCATAGGAATGCAGGTAATTTCAGTACTGAACAGTAATTTTTTTTTCAATGCCATGCTAGTGGCAACAAATGATTCTCGGAAATATTGCAAAAGAGGTTAGGTATCTTAAAAAATGAGAAGGGTGGTTTCCACTGGCAGAGTGGGTAAGTTGTCAGTGTACTGGCCATTACAGCTGGCCTGCAAATTAACAGCGAGAATTTTGTAATTGTGGCTGCCCCTGGGTGCTCTGGGCTTCCCAGGGCAGCAGGAGCTGCGAGAGATCTGCGAGGTGTGAGCGGGACTGTTCAAGACAGGAGGAGGCTGGCAGCATCGAAACACTGCTTCTGGGGAAAACAGCAGGGAGGTACAAGAGGAGGAGAGAGGTTTGTTTTAGAGTACAGAAATGCCAAAAGAGGAGGCAGTGCTTAACGAGTCTGTCCAGCAATTTTTAATCACACACCCCCCAAACTAACAACCAAGCTGAACAGACCAGGCGAGATTGTGATTCTTGCCAGGTCCTGGGCTGGACCGCAGCGTGACCTAGGATACCACATCTTCACCAGCTCAGGATCTTACCTCCCTGGATGGACTCCCATCAATTTGAGGTCCACAGAGATGTCACTTGGTGTTTAAGTCTCCTGGTGTCCCAAGTCCTGACCTCGGTGCAGGGCTGCAGAGGCCTGGAGCTCTGCCAGGGCGAGCAGCAGGCTGCTGCAGTCCTCATCTTACTGTGTCATAATCGTGATGCCTCATTTTGAGGCTTCTCCCCTAATTATAGAGGTGCCAAACTGCTTGGAGCTCACTCTAATCTCTTGAGAAAAGGGAAAGGACTTGAGAAAGGAAAGGACTGTTAGCCAGAAGATGGTGATGGCTTGTGTCAGTGGGGCAGGACTGAGCGAGGGCAGCATGCCAGATAAGAGGGACTGCGGAGGGGAGAATCCAGTTCTAACACACTGTTCCAGGGATTTCAGAGGGCACCACCACTGACATTTCTTTTAGTAATATTGCTGTTCCTGTCTAAAAACTGGAACCCCTTCTCACAGAGCATTGCGAGGCACGGTGACCAGTTCAGTCTCTTTTGTGGTGACCACAGCATGGGGTGAAAGGGGATTCCCAACTTGGCTACTGGGATTTCATTCAAACCCAAGAGCCTGCGCAGCTGACGGGAGCAGTTCACCTGCAGGGATAACTGCAACGTTTTTTGCAAACACTGGCTGTAAGTTTTTGTGTGACTGCAGAAGACCTGGTGTAAGAAACCTTCTTTTAACTTCCCTTCTGAACGCAGGGGTGAAAAAGGGCCAAAGCTGTCCCACAATCTGAGCTGGCTGTACTGAGTGGTTTGCAGGGGTAGGGGAGGACATGGGGAAATGATCAAAAAGCATTTTGTTTCATATTTTGAAAACCCAGTTTCATCTAGGAAGTGCTAAAAATATTTTGCTATAAGATTTTCAATTTAAAAATCAATCAAAATTAAATGTGAAGATGCTGGAACACAAATTAATGTAATTCTTGATCTAATCCACCATTTTTCTATTGGCTGAGCAACCTTAGGTTGGAACTGTTTCTCCTTCCATGTAGTTTGAGTGTTTTACGTTATTTTTTGGTTTTAGCTACCAGTAGAGAAGAAGGTTTCTTAAAACACACCGTTGTGACCATTTTAGATGTCTGAGTCCCTTCCCATAAATTCACTAAGAGCAAAGTTTTTAAGGGTCTTTTCTGGTTTGCTTAACGTGCTGTTGTTTTTCCCTCATTGTTCACTCGATACAATCCAGACTTCCAGTCTGATGTGACCTGTCAGATGCCGTCATTCAGAACCAGGTGTGTGAGTACTTGTTTCCACAGTGAGGATGGTTTTCCTTTATGTGCCTTTGCTGAGGAAGGTATGTGCACGATGTCCGCAGGTTTGCCATTATCACCACTTTTTCCTCTAGCAAATACAAAACAGAAATTAAAATCATGCTAAATGCATCTCACCAAACTTGTGTTTTTCCTGGGTTTGAAATGAAGTGCCGCAGTGCAGTATTTCTTTAATCAGCCACAATTTGACTTCGGAGCTCACTCGAGCTGGTGTACCAGGGGCCTGCTCTGGGGCCAGTTAAGTCACACAGTGATTTTCCTCAGCATGAGGCAGGAATATGATTTATTATTTCTGCTAGTGGCGGTCTTCCTTTGGTAGAAAACAGGAAGGAGTTTGATTTTAGACAGGACACGTCCCGGGTGGATGAAGAAGGTTTACGTATTAGCCCTGTTCCCAGGGTCTGCGGTCAGGCTGTGCCCACCCTCTGTACACCATACTGCGGGGTCCTGGCAGCTACCCAGGAGCTACCCATAATGGACCAAAACCTGCTGCTTTCCATGTGTCGTTGGGCTGCTAGGCACCCCCTCTCTTGAGAGTGCCAAGCACAGGGATGGGATTTCCATGCAGCTCCCACCCAATGATGCCAGGGCACAAGACTAGGGCAGCGAACGTCTTCGTAAACACCGATGTCGCATGTTTGCTCACTTGGTTTTGCATTTGCATTTTTATCAGAAGGGCTGTATTTCTGACTGTTCTCTTTGCTACTCGTTTCATGGTGTCCCTCGGTTTGGTTGGTTAACGTACTTGGGCAGACTAAGGTGGAATTATTTAAGCAATGCTCTCTTACTTAAGAATACACAAGACTTAGTAGAAACACAAGCTGCATGTGCTGCAACAGCTGATGAGCTTCGGATCTTAGAGTAGTAACTTCTGTCAGGGATGCTCTGCCATATGGTGGGCTTTGCAGTGTGAGAGTTTCACCAACTCCTGTGTGCTGCCGGCTGTCCAGAACCACATCTGGATGGGCCAGGGCCAAGGGCACCTACAAAAAGCAGTCCCTATGACTGGAGTACCTGTTGCATCCTTCCACATGCCCTGACCAAGTGCGTGCTGGTGGGATGCCTTCCTGCTG
>NW_010401338.1:16129-21020 GCF_000710305.1 Buceros rhinoceros silvestris
CTGCTGAGGTGATGTGGGTGTAGAATAGACAAGAGGCTTCAGGATGTGCAGGAGGCTTCTCTCTGTGCAGACACTAGTCCGACTGACAGCTGGTCGGCTGAAAAGGCTGAGGCTGAAAAGACATGAGAATCTCAAGGATGTGGAATAGAAGTAAAATACTGTTTAATGGAAAAGACAATATGAGTAGGCTCTGGTTTTGCTAGAACTAATTCCCGCGGTCCTCTGGGTAGTTCTGCCGATGGAAGCCTTGTGTCTGAGGCAGGAGCAGAGAACTGATGCTCTATCCTCAGCTAGAAGGCCTTCCTAACACGGTAGCTTCTGTAGCTGTTCCCCACACTTTCATCCTCTTGTAGAAATAACTTCCCATGAGGATTGTTTGTGAAGTACCGCAGCAGGTCCTTCAGGCCTCTCCTCTGCAGGGATCAGCACAGCGGCACTGGCTCTGCTGGCGAACCGTAACTGCGAAGACTCTGCTTAGTTGGATCACAGAACACGCTGCAGGGACTCTTGCTCCGAGGCCAGTCCCAGGAGCAGTTCCAGTGTGTGCTGCCTCGAGTGCAGATAAATCTGACATGGACGGGGGCAAGCTGGCAGCAAGGCATCCCTCCTCACAACCTGCCGAGTGTCTGCTGGCATGGTTCTGTTGGAGCTGCTAGTTTGGCTGGACATGGGCAGGTGGGGAAGAAGTCCTGGCTTGTGTTACCTGCCTCCCTGACTGCTCCAGCGTTGCTGCGGTTCTGACTGTGTCTTTGTCAGTGTCTCTCAGAGGCTGGGAGTTTGGAAGATGCCTAAAAGTGGCAACTCAAGAGATTTGCCTTTGGATTATGTAGCAATTCAGCCTGGAAAAAGCTGTTCTAGGAAAAAGATGTGACTTTTTAGTCTGCCTGTAAAAACTAATAGCGGTGGAGTAAATAGCCAAGAAAAATATACTCTCATAGTGTGTTTACTTTTGCCTGTAACACTCCTGCTGAGCTAAAGAATTTCAAATTGGTCTTTATAGACCTGAATCAGTCTCATCAGGGATTTGAATAAAAATAGATCCTAAATGATACCATTGTAAAGCAAAAAGAACTCTTCAGGAGTAGGAAAATGAAACCCTTGCCAATTTGCCATGCCTGGAGAACCTCATGTTCCCTTTGCTGCCAACAGCCCCTCGGGGTTAAAGAACATCACGCTGTATTTAATGGTTCAGTTCAGCCTTGTGGCCTAGGATGGTGTGCTCTGCTGTACAACGCAGCCAGAGGGGCTGTCTGGTGTGGGGGGGTTGGTTTAGAGTGCTTCCTTTCTTTATTACTGGCAGAAGGAACAAACACTTTCTAGCCACCCTGGGTGAAAGCTGCTCTGCTTAGCAGGGTGTGCAGGGTGGTGTCTGTGGATAAAGGCCCCTGACAAGTCAGTCTGTTTGAACGGGGTCTGTCAGTGGGAAGAGCCCGAACACGATCACTTACCCGGGGCATGGTGAAACGGCTCCTGGGGGTGGTTTGCCTCTTGTACTTTAAATAAATGCAACGTGAATTATCAAGAGAAGGTCTTGGTCACTGCTAAGCACAGTGAAATAGTTCTCTTAGAGGTAATGCTGTGCAGGGGCTGTGCTGCCCTTGGCTTATCTCTGTAATGGAAAAAATGGTTAAAAGAGAACCGAGTTACACATGTGGATCTGGTTCCTTTGAAGGACTGCCCCCCCTCCCGCCTCAGGGGGACCCGATGCTGTCCTAAGCTCTGTCATTTGCCATGTCAGCTTTACTGTCAGTATGTTGTAACACTCAGACAGCGGTTTTGTGCATTAACCAACCTCTGTTGGTTACTCTCTGCCAATAACTAAGTAAGTAATAGGCTTCATTGGTCCAACCAAGATTTGTGTAAATTCGGTCCTTTTTGGTTTCCTTAAGGACAAGGTAAAGTCCAGAATTAGATAGATGTTATGGAAAGGAGAACTCTGGGTGTTTTCCTACCATGGGTCATCTCCTGTTGTGACTTGTGACCAAGGTAGCTTTTCAGAGATCCTGCAAAATGGTGGTGTTACACGGGAGACTCTAAATTTAGCTGCGGAATGCTTGCTTCAGCTTTCTTGGTGCTGAGTGAGCTGCCCGTGCCTGGGGTGTGTGACTTGGCTGGGCCGCGCAGGAAGGAAGGGCGGATCTGCTGGAGGTTTCCTGTCTTGCTGCGAGTGCTGATGCACGCCGCTGCTCTTGCACTTCACTGGCTGCTGCAGCAGTGTCAGAAACAGGGCCTGAGACCACGGCAGGAGGGATAGTTTCATGTCACGTTAAGCACATTGCCCCTTGGGCTGGGGCAAGGCTTCTCTGTCCCAGGAGCAGCGCTGCTGTCTCAGAACAGCAGTGATGGAAAGGGGACCATGGGAAGTTAGCTTTGGCTTCTTCTCTGGTTTCTGGCTAAAAGCGCAATGAATGACCAGGCTGTCTGCTGGGCCCTCCTGGCCTCCTCCCTCTCCTGCTGTAGGGTTGCTCTCTGCCTCTGCTCATGGGTCTGTCTGGCTGATGCTCTGTGTCCAGCATGGCCTGTGCTTGTAGGCTCCGGCCTTAGGCATGGTACTTTCAAGTTCGTGGGTGTATTATTAGTTGCCATGTGGGACAAAGTGCAGAGGCAACCAGGAAGTTCCAGAGAAGCATTTTATATGTGTCCAGGGTTAGCAGTTCTCCTCACAACTTCTCAATCTGCAAGTAGTCAGAACAGTCTTGCTGAATCAGAGCTGAAGTTCAGGCTGCCCCAAGCACCCTCCGTGCCGTGTACAGGGATGTGCTGGGGAGCTGTCGCGATGCCCCTGCAGATACTGAGCCTGCGCCCGGTGCGCTGGAGCCCGGGAGGCTAGGGGGAACGGCAGAGTCACACAGAGCGACAGCGGTGTCCCACAGGGAGAAAGGGTTCCTGCCAGTCACGCTGTGCTACTGGCTTCTTATCACTTGACAGCTCAGCTTCCCATGCTGCTGTTAACCTCTGCTCCTGAGCTCCTGTGCAGCCGATGCAATCGCACTGGCACGACTTCAGGCTAAATACTTCTTTGCTCTCCTGCCTTCCTCCAGCTCTGCCCTTTTTTTCTGTTTCACCAGCTCTAGTGAGGGAGAGTGTGGTAGGACTGGGGCATCTCCAGTCAATCCTGCCTGGATACGTGCTACCAGGGGCAGAGGTGGCTACATGGCACTGATGAACCTTGTCCCCATTGACAGGCCATGTTCACACCTTGAATTCCTCCTTCTCGAGGATAACTATTGACTTCTTGGAGTTCATTACCTTGCTGCTGCAAGCTCTGTCTCTCCTGTCAGCAGCTGTGTCCAGAACAACTGTCAACTTTTCAGCCCTGTTTGTGATGCGCGTAGCCAGGGCAGGAAGATTTTAACTGGTGTCTGCTGGGTCACTGAGGTGTGCGCTGAGCATGTCCCTGTGGCTTGAAAATGTGGCTGGATCCAACATCCAGGGATCTTGTGCTTAAGTAGGTACAGCTTGTGTGTATTATGCACACTGTAAATACATGTGTTTCTATCTATTTATGGAATTGTATATAATTTGTATATATTTATGGCATTTGTATATATTTTATAGAATTTGCTCTCTGTCATCTGAGAACTTGCCTCGGGCTGCAGTCGGGTTCTGGGGAAGGTTATATGCTCATACAGGTGAAAGCGAGCTGCCTATGAGCAAAACTCAGTGTGAGAGGCTGTGCTTACTGGTGTGCAATTGGTCTTTGAGCAGTGAATGAGCCATGTAGGAGCATCTGGTTACTGCTCAGCAACCGCTGAAGTGGCCTCGTCATATGTTCCTTCTTTGCTTTTCTTGTAGGAATGATGGGGGAAATGTAGTTGTTCCTCAGACAAGCATGTATGAAGTTGCTATAACCACAGCATCCAGCGTTTACTCTCCAGCATGGAATACAAAATCCCCTAAATCCACTCAAAGCAGAGAAATGTAGCGATCGCACACTGTGGTGGATGTCTGAAGTTCACACTCCAGGGCACCGAACATGCCTTACTCTTGCACTGGTACCAAGCTTGGGTATGCAACAGCCATATGTGGCTGGGCAAATTTCATATGGATGAAACTGCAGTAAAATATCTGACTTGGACACGCGAGTCAGCAGTGATTCACCCTGTCACAATGGGGGAGGGGGAAACTGGGTTAAACACGGGTCAAGTGGAGCAAATCACTGCAAGGCTAACACTGAGCTACACATTTGTCAGACTGAACTGTGCTTTTATTTCCTAATTTGGGGTTCTTTGTGCTACCTTTCAGGGATGCCTCTGAAGTCATGCTACAAATGAACAAGTATCTCTTGGTCACCTGAGCAGACTGTGTAGTTCAGTGTGTAAACACGGGATTCGGCTTTGGAAAGGATTGTGGCTTCGCCTGTGGATTGGCAGAGGCTGGAGAGCAGTTTCTGCTCTGAGGGATGCTGCTGCTGTCCAGCTCCAGACAGATTTGAACGTATGACAGTAGAAATCTGCCTGCAGAGCTTCGTGATGATGGGTCATTGTTAAGGAAATGAGAGGTACACCCTGTAGGGATAAAATAGTTCTATACCTCTGTAGCTGCACATAATGAAAGCTTGAGTCTATGGAGCTGTTGGGGTTAAAACCAGAATGATGGCACAAAGTTGGTGAGACAATTGCTCTTCCTGCAGTTGCACAGAGAGGTTCCTCCAGAGCAGCGGAACTGGGGCAGCTGCTTTGCTGGTGGTTGGTGTTTCTGACTGATACCACTTTGATACCCTGATTCACACTTGCTTTCAATGCTGACTTGTCTTCAGTCCCCACATCAAATCACTGAAATCAGATGAGAATCACAAGCCAGAGCTGCAGAGGATAATCGTGTCAGTGTTAATTTGCATGACCTTTAAAGCCACCTTTGAATTCTGTCTGCGGACGGCAGCCACTGGCAG
>NW_010401338.1:21098-26975 GCF_000710305.1 Buceros rhinoceros silvestris
CCCCAGCCACTGGCAGCTGCGCACTCTCCTGACGCGCCTGCTGGACCCTGGCTCTCTTTGGCGCTGTCTTGACCATAACACTGGCACCACAGTCTCAAAAGTCTGTTTTCTGAACTCAAGTGAAATTGAGAAGAGCCACTAGCAGAGTAGTTCCCAAATGGGAGCAGGTCGAATGTGGCACCGGGGACAGGGAGGCGGGAGCTGTCGGGTGGAAGCGATGGGAAGGGGTGCTATGGCCGGGGATTCTTGCCCTGTGAGCTCAGCAGGAGGGGATTGGCCTTCCAACTCAAAGGAAACACCTTCAGAGGCTTAGAGAGGGAAGCACCGAAACAGATGAGCTTTGCATTCAACATTGGTGTCTTCTCGGTGTAGTCGGGCCCCCCTGGCAGCTCTGAGGCTGCTGGCAGGGCCTGTGATATGGGCATGTGAAAATGGGCAAGTCGTGACGGTTTTGGGCATTTTGCTGGGTCTGGCCATGCAGTTCTCTACCAGCCTCCAGATGGGCTGTCCCCGAGTCTGCCATGAGCTTGTTACGGTTTCTGTGGATCTCGATCTGGACCTGAAGGTGAATTGCTGGATATTCTCATGGTATCTGTGCTCTTTATTTACTTATGAGATGCAAGAAAATACTCAACGGTCAGCTTTTATTTTGCAGCTTTAGAGTCAATACAATAGAATTCGCCTTCCCCTTGTCTTTTCCTTTATATAACATTTTTGATGCCCTTACTATATTTTTGTCTACTACTAGAGATCTTTTGGTTTAAATAAATTATTAAAGGTGTAGCAGTCATAATGCATTCCTGGAAGGATGACTTGGTTTGGAGCATCTGAAGAAAGGTCTTGAATCCAAAAGCTCATCCAAATATTCACCCTCAACTCCAACTTTTCCTGCCTTGCTTTGTCACCGACAGGACAATCCCACAGGCCATCCAGTCCAGTATTTTTTTTTTTTCCCTAAATACTATTTTTTTCATTTCCTTATTGGGCTGGCCAGTGGAAGACGACAATGGGGTAGCACTCCTGCTGGCAACCCATATCGAGAAGGATTTGCTAGGGTGGAGCTAAGGAACTCAACCCTTCTCAAAGGCACTGCACCTTTCCCCCTTACTGGCCATCACCTCTGCAGAGTAAAGGCAGGGGCTGTCTCTGCTCTGTGGGCCAGCAGCCAAACCCCCGCAGCTTGTGTCCCCTGCCCCTGCCCACCGCTGCTGTCAGGAGCATGGCTGGCACGGGGCAGAGCACAGCCGGCACCATGGGCTTGGATTTGCCCTGCAAACCCCCGCTAAGGCTTCCTGCACTCCGCTGCTGCGGGGGAACGCATGCTCTGCCCAGAACAGACCTGGGTGGCTCTGAGTAATTAGTTTGTATCTTTGCTAATTGTTTTTATCCTCTGCTTTGGGTGTGATCCTACGGAGGGGGAACATGCATTATTCTCGGGCCCAGTTAATTGCTTCTGGTGATGCTGTTTGATAGCTCTGGGTTTATTGACTTTGCTGCCAGCTTGCTGAGCTGACACCCTAGTCAGAACAGTGTTTGGAGCTACCGATGTGTACTCAAGCATTTTCGGATCTCAGTTAATTTCTGAGGCTTAGCAGGATTTGTCAGGCCAAGTCATTTTCACCAAGATGAGTGACAATCATGAAGGATATAGAGAAGGGCTCATTAGAGCAGCAAATTCAGACTTAGGCATAAAGAAGCAATAACTGGTCTCACTAAATTCCCTCAGCACTTTGACACCAAATCACTCTCCTAATTGAATGTCAGAAGGGAGCGTTTTTTGCTCATCTTTCCAAGTAGAAAATGATCAAATGCCACCAGCCAGGACTGGGCAATCATTTCCAGACCCCACAGCCGCCTAATGCAAAAGGACACTCCCAGTGCAAGGACAGAAGGGTTTCTGGGAGGTTCCGTTTGTCATCTTTTGGCACTTTGAAATACTCAGACTCTGCGGTATTGAAGGAGCTCAGACGCTGAAGTGTTTCAAGGAAGCTTCCATGTGAAACCAGGATGTTGTACGTACAGTGGCGAGGGGCAGCGCTGCTGCTGTTACGCTCAGCAAGCTGCGGACCTGCTGCCAGGAGAGGAGGAGCTCGGGAGAGAACTGCAGTTACCAGGTGTGAGTTCTTCACCTCTTCTAATCGATCGTTTGGCATTCATCTGTAGTACAACAAATTCATAGTGAAATTCTTGAAAGTAGGAGTCTCACTTCAGTTCTGAGAAGGAAATCTTTTTCTACTGATGAAACAGAACCCAGGGAAAAGGATCGTTTAGAAAGAATCCTTCACATTTATTTCTTGGAGGAGTTTTCTAAGAATAAGGATCATGATTTATCATTTCCCTGATTCAAAAATAAAAGCAGTCATTGTGTGTTAAATAGGAGAATGCTCCATCTTTAGTCTCTTTTTTACTATTCCACAAATAGTTTTAACAAAGCCGGCACGAGGGAGATAAATGAGGCAGACAATTCAGTTTTCTGGATATTGACTGAAGAGGAGTAATGGCTGGAGATCCCTCACACCAGCCTGGGGACAGGGAGAGAAGGGTTAATAAATGCTGTGGTGTTCTGACCTGCTACAGGCAGAGTCAAATCTCTGCTGATCAGTTCTAGTAATGACACACAGCCTGTAATTACCCAGCAATGCAAGTAACGAGCGCAGAAAGGCAATGACGAACCGGGTGGGGTGGTTACAGCTCTGAAAATACACAGATTGCTTCACGGCAGCTGCTCGGCTGTCCCCGGGAGTGAGGCCCTTTCGAGAGGGGCTCCTCTTCATTTACAGCTTTGTGGTTCCCCACCTGTTTGGTGGCCGTTTGCACAGGAAGGAGCTGGGGAAGAACACCGAGCTGCCAGACTGCAAACTCATCACAGAGATCAGGGGATGCTTGTAGAAATATTTTTAGTGGAGGAAGATTGATGGGGAGAAGAGAAAAGCCTATCTGCCGACACGGAGACGTTCCTTAAATGAACATTTATTTCCCCAAGCTGATTTGGGGAGAAGCATCACTCTACAGTTTTTAAAAAAGAACAAATGCATCTCGTCTAACGTCTTAAATTCTTTTATTTTTAAATCAGACTGGTTCGCTTGCCTTGTAGCACTTCTAATTTTTCATAATTTCCAACAAATTAAAACTACCATTAGAATAGGAATAATACCATCTGTCACCTCATACTCCTTAAAATGAGATTTGTGGTTCCTTTGGGTTAAAGAACTCCCCCCTGAGCTTTATTTGTCAGCTTCTTTCATCAGCTGGAGATGTTGCCGGTGAAAGGTGTACTTATGTATAAGACTGTCTGTCAGGTCTTTGACATCAATTTGACTGCAGTTTGTTGATTCAGAGAGTTAATAAATAGCTCAAAGTTATTCTACAGGATCTTCATAACATGTCATTAGCTGAACCAAGGAGAAAGGTGGGAACTGTAGAGCCACTACTGTAGTTTGAAAGGCTAAAACTAAGGAACACTGACACTAACATTAATTAGTTAAAGTAATTGTTGCAGCAGAGTTCCTTTGCCTGAAACACTTAGTGCTATGTTGCTTATTTTCTAAAAAACCTTCATTTTTAACAACATGGTAAATATTTGCTGGCAGTTGGGTGAGCTGGATTGTTTCCCAGTGCATTTGAAAATAATGAGATGCGTTTTATATCCTCGACACTTCCTCCAAAGATCTGAACTCCTCACGCACGTTCTCTAATACCTTTTTCTGTTAAGGAGATCCTTTGTTCCGTTATTCTGCTGCTAACATACCTCTTCCCAGAGGTTCACAGCTAATATGGTCTGTCTGAGATGCTGCTGCTTTTCCATTTGGGGAAAGATCTGAACGTGCCTGTCCCGGCTGTAAACACGTGCTCGCTGATACCCGCTGTCAATGGGAAGTCACTCAGATGACATAAATTGGTCTTATGTCATTTCACATCATGCCGGGTAGCACCTGAAGTGCTTGGCTGCCAGCTGCTCTCTGCAGAGAGGAAGGGCGTATGCATTGCTAATTTTTATTGCAGTTTTTTGAATGCAGAGAACCAGGTGAAGTACCTTTACGATTCAATACCGCTTCCTGCTTTGTTCCAGGGTTGCAAGGCAGTGTTGCTGAATGTTGGTTTTGGTTTTTGTTCAAGGGAGTATCGGAAGCCAATGACTGCTTGCTAATTAGGGACCCCGTTTGGCTGCATGTTTTGTTTTATTAGACTGTGTGGAGAACGTAATTAGCTATCGAGCCAGAAAAAAGCCGTGTATCTCCAACCATACTAAATCATGGGAAATGATTTAAAAATGTGCCATGGTCGCTGTTTGGGTTGGGTTTAATCTGAGTTGTCTACATACTGCAGCTGGAGTAGCTGCAGGGTTTCCCCCCCATACATATACCTATTTTAATCTCAGTTTGTTCTGCTGACAGTCCCACCGCAGTGTTCTGTGGGGCCAAGGTGATGGGAGCAGCTTAGCTGGCATTCTCATGGTGCCCAGGTGCCAGGTTCTCAAAGTTCTCCTCATCAGAATGAAGGGACACAGCACTGGGGAAAGCTGTGTCCCTTGAAACCTCCTTCCTGTCCTTTCTTTCATCGTATTAATCAGGAATCCCATAAACGAGACAGCACTGAAAAAGTCCTGAAGAACCCACAACCTTATGGATCTTGCCAGACCAAAGCAGGGAATCCTGTCTTTGCAGAACAATTCTAGAAACACACATAACCCACCATGCTGTTGTGTTTCCCTGCCCCGATTCTCCTTGAGGTATACAGCTATGCCGGAGAACAACCAACTGGGGAGGGGGAAATGTTAATTTCCTCCTTTTCCCCTGTGTCTTCTGCTTCTCAAACAAATCTTCTTGTTTGTGGCTGCGGAGTCCGCAAAGCCGCAGGGAACCTGCTGTGGTTTTAATAGAGCACTCTGCAGGGCATGGTGTGTTCACAGGTTTGCTCTGTAGGTGGACGGGTTGCGACGTCCAAGTGCCCATGTTTGCTTCGGCAGCTCCTGGCAGCCAGGCAGCAGCAGGGGAGAGAAGCAAACACGAGTTCTTGATTCCATGGCCTTAGTTTGGACCTGATGGCTCCTGTTTATCTTTGCCTCTTCTGGCAGCCTTATTCTTAACATTATACAATCCAGACGTCGTTCTGCCGGTGGCAGGGAAACAAACGCACCTGCAGGACACTCCGGCAACAGCAAGAGCCAAATGGGAAATTTGTTGCTGGGCTGCAGCAGGATCAGGTCCCAGCTCCATCCTACTGAATTCTGTGGAAGTAAACACAGCTGAAAGATGAATTTTCCAGGTTTACATAAAGAATATTTAATTGAAAGATATGAAATATTTAATTACAGGCTTGTATTTGCTTATTTGTTCTAACTTGTCACGTAAATGCGCAATCTGCTCTCGATGAGGATTAAGGCTCCTTTTTCCTCCTGGTTATGTTTCTGTAGATGACTCCTCAGGATGCACCTGCAATTCCTGAGGCTTCTGTACAGCATCTTCATCCACTCCTCTGTCACATCCTACTTCTTCTACCATTTATTTTCTAGATGCATCTTTAATCCTCTGATTGTCTCCCCTGGGAGTTCTGTCAGAGCTCATTTCACACATAAGGAACTTCTGTTAGGAATCCTTTCGTGGCTAATGCACGTCCCACAGTTTCTACGTTCAGCTGGCTGTGTTTTCTCCTCCATTTATAGAGCTCTAGTGCATCCCTGCTATAGTAAATACCGTGATTCCTTCCCATTGTTTGCTATTTTTGCAAAATTTTTTTTATTGAAAAGAAGAAAGGCTAAAAACCCAACAAACTCTTCTCTTACTGCTGATTCTTTCTTCAGCTCGCCTCATTCTTGGATGTCTGCCCAGCTCCCCTGCTTTGGCTGCACAGCCCCTCGGCAGCGCTGGCAGGCAGGAG
>NW_010401338.1:27098-34946 GCF_000710305.1 Buceros rhinoceros silvestris
CCAGCCCAGCCCCGAGCAGACCCTGCACGTGGTGAGCTCCAGTAGACCGCGGACACTGTGGATTGCCACTGAGCAACACCCAGCACCACAGGCACAATCCAGGTCACTCACCGGCCTCCTTCTGCCCTGGTCAAGGATTTCCCCGTAAGAGCAAGCTCTTGCCAATCCCCCCCTTGCTAACAGTGGCAGAAGCAACATGTGGCAGTGCTGGCACACGCGGCTCGGTCGGTGCTGGCTGCGTTGGGGAACACCACAGTGGGGACTCCAGCATGGGCAGGTTTGCTATAGACTGACCATATCTGCAGGGCTTGCCCGACACCATTTTTCCTACACAAACGGTGGTGTTTCTGGTACACTACAGACACAGACAGGAAAACCTTCCTTCCGGACGTGGTAAGGAGCGTGAACTCATCTTCCGACACTGCTCTTCACAGCAGAGTTTTGTTAGAACGGGATGTTGGACGCAATGCCAAGAGGTTATGGGCCTCAATCCAAGGTCTGTGAGCCCTGGAACATGGGGAGAAGTATCCACAGCACGGTCACCCTGCCAGTCGGGAACCTGGCTGAGGAACTTGGAGGCCATAGCGTGAAGTGTCAGGCCTGGCAGAGAAGGCTGATCGTTTTTGTAAAGGAATGACAGCAGAGGATCATGTTGTCCACCATGTGGACCTCCGGGATCCACCTCATTCTGTTATTTGGAAAATGCCTAGGTTTCAGCAGTTTTAATAACTTGATTTTCTTAATCCTCATAGGCTTCCCTTAAGGAGATTGCAAGGTTGCTTGTAGCCATGTAAATAAAAAAATAGTCTTTAAACAATAATTTCTTATCATTAGGCTGCGTGTCAGCCCAGGAGCTAATCTGTCCAGATGTTAAAAATACTAAATGGAACTTCATGAAATGGAATGATTGGTGATGTTGTGAAGGTTAGAGTGACCGAGTCTTGAAGTCCTCAGGGTCTGTTTATCGTACCTGTATTGCCTCCATCAATCATGTCCTTCCAAGCTGATCTACTCCCCACTCTTAGCAGTTTCAACAGGAGGATCTCAGCAAAAGTGCCTTGAGAAATGCGGTACTGAGCAGGGCGCTGGAAGGGTGCCTGGTTGTAAGGGCAGTTGCCCAGTGCTGCTGCCAGCGCAGAGCAAACGGATAGAAAGCAGTGACCCGCAGGCGCAGGCTGCCTCGCTGGGTTTTTAGTTTTAATTACTGCTCAAATCAAAAGTGGCGGTGCTGGAAACGGAGAGCTCAGCAGTCTTGCAGCTGAGTGCAGCAAGAGAGGTTTTATTTTCAGAAAGGCGTGTTTAATTGTTTCTAAAATGGTTTAAAGGTTATAGAAGTCTCTAGACAATAATGCTATTTCAAAATGTGCTACGAATGCCAAAAAGAAAAAAACAACCCAGTGAGGTTGGTTTTACTAAGCTTAAAGCTTTATGGAGAATCTTTCACTTTAGACTGCATAAACCCCAAGCATATCGTAGTACAGCCCGGGTATATAAGGCAGCAGGATGCACTAGTTTGATAATATTCCGGCTCATTGTATAATGAAGCAGATTTTCGTCTCTTCAGATTCCTGCTTCAGTGTAACAGGGGTCTGGGATCTGCTGGAGAACAACACAAGCGAATAATAATACATGTACAGAGGGTTATTTGTATTAGAAACAACAGTTTCCAGAAAGTTCTTATCCCTTTTGCAGTATTAAAACTGAAAATATTTGCAGCACTTCTTGTTTTCTAATGAAAACGTATTTTTTTTAAAGAGCATTTCAACAGAGATTTTGTCTGCTTGGAATAAAATAAAGATGAAGCCCCTGTGTTTCTAGTAGGCCATTCCCCACAGCTGAAATGAAACAAGCTTTTTCCCCTGTGGAACCGGTGGTGGTTAAGCAGCGTTAGAGGGATGTAAAATGCCTGACCCTTCCTGCGAAGACTCACACTTCTATCAAAACTCAGAGGTTATTAACAAACATTCCAAAGAAGACAGTTCCTACTAGTGATTTTATACAGCTAATATGTCTCTTCCTCTCATAAGAATTTCAAATTATAATTGGGACAAAAGTGTGGTGAAATTTTGGGTTTTTTTAGTATTTAATTTAAACGGTGTTGACTTAAGGTCCTGCTGAGAAAGATGCTAATTTGTTATGGCTCTGTAAGTCTGTAATATAAACAGCCCTCAAGGAGGTGTGAGAGAGGGGTCTGGCATCAGCTGTGGTTGCTTCTGGAGTGCTTGTTCATTTACATGTAAAGGAAAATTCTGACCAGCTCATTGTAAATATTATTGTAAATCATTTTAATATTATTGGAAATAATCCTTGCTGAATGCTGCTTTGGTTTATGTCCGTGCTTTCCTCAGACATAAAGAAAACCACTGTGAAGGAAAAGTCTTAAATTTCTTTTATGATGCCATGTAGAGATGATTTATGTGCACTTCACCATGAAATACTGGCTTATGGTTCAAATTAAGTTTAAAATTATTTAGGGCCAAGAATAGTTTAAGAAATTCAGAAATTTCTTGAAACTAAAGAACCTAGTAGTCACAGATAAAGCAATATACAGAGCAGAAAAAATGCACAGAGAATCAATTGCAAATCAAAATATTTCAAGAAAAAAACCCACATTCTTACCGGCTCAGGGTTGTTGGCTTAGTAGAACATCGACCTTATCCTTTCTCCAAAGCTGGGCTTGGGCTGAAATCAGTTGGATGCACATGTGCAAACCAAGAGGCTGGGCCAGACGATGTGCTGAGGTCCCTCCTGACCATGGCTTTTCCATGATTCTGAATTCTGGTGGCTAAATCCAGGCACTGCATCGCCCAGGATGATGGTGACTGTCTGGATGACTGTCTGGAACCAAATGTTGGATACGCTGAAATGCTGCATAAAGGTTAAGAAGCTGAGGGTGACCTGCTGGAAAACCAACACACAACCAACCAACCAATGCCTCATTGTGCAACACGTCAGCCCTGTGTCCGTGTGAAGCTGTGTTGTGATTTCAGCATGGGACACTGGCACAGCCCCAGCCCCTGTCACGGATGGCTGGCTGGGGTTTAACGAAGGGCACGAAGAACATTTGCTTTTGTTTTTTCTTTAAAGCTGCATTGGAGTCAGACCTCTTCGCTTACTGTGTGCTGCATCAGGATGCTGGACGAAGGGACCTGAACATTCAGCCGGCCTCTCGCTCACCATTCACCCACCACCCTGAGAGCACACCGAGAGACTGGGATTTGCTTTTTCAGAATAGACATGAGGAACCATTTCTGTCCCCAGAGGATGGCAAAAGCCTGGAACGAGCTTCTTAGAGAGGTCGTCGATGCGCCAAGCCTGCCAGTATTCACGAAGGGTTTGGACAATGCCCTCAGAAACAGGCAGGATTTGCTCATAGCTGGGAGCATAAATTAAAAAGGTACTTAATGTTATGCAGGCCTGGTTTTAACAGATGTCGTACAGGGATGTAATAAAATACTGTTGGGAACCTTCTGTGTTGCTAGAGATAACAGTGAGAGGTGCACAGAGCTTTCAAAAGGGGCAACTTCCCATAAATCTTTGGCCTGTAGAAATGTTTGAGTCTCGTAAAAAGGAAACAGCGCTGCAGACCTCCCCAGCCTCGGCACATTGTCCTGGAAAATTTCAGCACAAAACGCTCTTCACATACGTGGCTACGGCACAAGTAAGGATGGCTAATTGGGAAGAATGCGTGGGAAACTAAGATCATGTTGAAGTCAAGAAAAGAAAAAAGCAAGGCGTTTGTTTCATGTACAGGGAGTTCTGTTAAACTTAGGCGGACTCATCTCAGAAAGGGCAGAAGAGACAACTTGAGGACTGATGCAGAATATTGGGAAGGCTAAATATGGTTGAAATAAAGGACAAAATTCTTAAAAACTATTTCAATATATTAAAGGCTGTTCCAGCTTCATTCTAGGAAACTACTAGTGAAGGCAGCCAGGCAGTGGTCAAAGGGTTTAGCTACGGACGCGGTGAGTCAGAGGGCTGGCCTCCCCATCTGACTAATCCTCAGGCAGTGCCCCGGCTGATTCTTCCCTTTCTAGCCTTTGTCTGCTCCCACAGCATGATCCGTGGGGCTGCAGAAGGGCAGCAGAGCATGTGGGTGAGCAGTGGGAACCCATGGGCCGGCAGCCCACCTCTGGCTGGCTTCGTGCTTTACCAGCGCCCTGCAGCACCCTCCAGCACAGGCCGTGCAATGACCAAGTGTCTTCCCCGGCCGAGCAGTGAACTCAGGAAGGCAGCTGATCTAATAATCATGTTAAATAGCATGAAAAGTGGAAGAGGAACTGTGAGTTACTTTAGAAATTCCTTGGGAAGTACCACAACAAGACCTGCTGCAGTTGTTTCCCTTGATCAGCCATACCTGAAGTGGTTAGTACACAGCTGATGGTGCAGCTCAGCAGGAGGGAGACCCGAACATTGCACCTCTTCTTCTTCCAGCCTGCTTCCCATCTCAGATGAAATCCGAACACCTTAAGATAGCATAACTGTCCTTTCACCTGTGCCCACCTCCCGTGCTGACTCTGGATAGATTTATTTTGTGTGAACAATTTGTTCAACAAAAAATTTGGGCTTGGATTAAGTTGCACTAACTAAAAGGTTTAGCTGAGAGATGTTTTTAAAAACTAACGTTTAACTAATGGTTATCATTCCTGCCAATGAGTAGCCACGCTCGCTACGAGCTGGAGTTCTGAGAGTGTGTCTGCCTGTGTGTGTTACTTACTCTCCTCTTAACAACGGCTTCATTTTGCAGTACTTTGCAAGTCGGGAAATAAAAGGTAAAGCAGAGTCAGCAAACAGAACTTCGCTGGTTATTTGGAGGAAGTGGAGAAGCCACAACAGTGCAGGGCACAAAACCAGCATCATTTTGCAGCTGCCTTTGGGTGCACTGAAAGAAGAGGAGGCACGGCCAAGGTTCACAGAGGAAGAGAGCTGCAGGGAACGAGGCAAAAACCTAACACCGCGGGGATCGTTTTGGCAATGAAGTTTAGGAGGAAAAATTTTTGTGAGATGATGTTAAAGAATGAGGGTGGGAATTAGCTAATGCCTGGTTGTAAAACAAACCGGAGCAAGTGGAGTCATAGCTGATTAAGAGGTTACAAACTCGGGTCAGGAAAGGGACAGCGGGTGTTAACCCGGAGTCAGCGAGGGTGGGAGAGCAGGAGATGAGCGGGGACAAACCAGTGGACGGGGGTCAGCCTGAGAAGTAGTGAGATTTGGGGGCGTAGCTGAGTGGAGAATGAGTAATTTGAAGAAGGAACTAGGAAAGAAGATTAACATATAAATCTGGATTCTTCAGGGACCTGTGCAAGAAGTAAAACAAAGACAAGTCAATTCAAGGAAGTCAAGAAGTGAGGAAGGCAGAGAAACACATCATGGGGCAGGTTTTCCACTTCTCCAGCAACAGAGTGAGCCACAAAAGCCTAACAGAAATGTGTCAAAAAAAAGGATTTCCTTAATTTTATTTCATATTAAGCACAGAAAGGATTCTCAATAATTCTCAGTTTCATTTTACATAGTTTTGGGGTTTTTTTGGTCCAAATAAATATGCTAAAAGCATAGAGCCAGGGTTCTGAAAATGCACTCGGGAGCTTTTGCTTTGTGGAAGGTACCTGTTTGAGTGGATGTTAAAGGAGACCAAGCTAGGAGAAGGGAGTTCATTCTCCACTTTGCTCTGTGCACAACTCTCACGCATACCCAGCTGCATGAGTCTGTGTTAATATTTAAAATATCTGGACCACCGCTATCAATGTGCCTGGCAATGGTAAATAGAGAGAAAGCTGCTCTAAGGTCTTCATAGAGGTGGGGCATGCAGCTCTGCTGCACGTTCTCGACATAGGTAGGAAGGAAGAATGCAAAACGGCACCACCAAAAAGCTTGACTTTTGTACTGAATACTTTCCAGCAGAGCTTCGGTCAAAGTAACGGGAGATTAAAACGAAAGCACAAACTCAATCATTGAATTTAACTCATCAGACATTTGGTTTATGTTTAGAAAAAGTGTGATTTTCCTTTTTGGGGGGGGAATATATCAACGGCAGTCAGGATGGGGAAGTAGCTACCAGAAACTTCCAGTGGTTATCAAAAAAGAGTGTTTGTGGGTTTAAGTAGAAACACCTGTGAAGGTCATCAGGGATAACTCTAAACTGGTGATGGTTTTTAATCCGTAGGGCACAGGAGGCTGTCAGACTGCCAGTTTAAATTCATACTGCTGTTATGTTTATTTGTTTAATGTCCACAAGTGCCACCAGTTATGTCCCAGCTTCAAAGAGCACGGTGCTTACAGGCCTGATTCCACACAGGTGTGATCGGTTTGATTACTGCTTCTGCAGACCAAAGCCCCAGCCTTGTGTTAACTCAGCTTTTACAGCACAGAGTTACAGAGTCACGAAATCACAGAATCATTTTGGTTGGAAGAGTCGTTTAAACACCTCAAGTCCCCCCATTCCCCAGCACTGCCTGGTCCCCCCCGCCCCCTGTCCCTCAGCAGCACCTCCACATGGCTGGGAAACCCCTCCAGGGATGGGGACTCCACCACTGCCCTGGGCAGCCTGGGACATGCCTGCACGACCCCAACGGGACAGAAATTGTTCCTCAGGGACAACCTCAGCCTCCCGTGGCCCAACCTGAGGGCAGTGACGCAGGCGACAGCGAAGGTATTTTCAGGTCCATAGTGCTCCGGGTGATTTCACGGCCATGCCTCCGTGCTCTGTGCAGTCTGTACAGCCAGTAAGTAGGTTTTCTTCTGCTCCGATCAAAGGCTAAGGCATGTCTGTGTTTTGTTTTGAGATCTCAGCACAGACAGTGTGCTCCAGTTGACGGTACGGTTGCTGTGATGGCCCTCAGGCACGGTGCCACTAATGATGTCCAGGCTCAGCAACCACCAAGAGCAAATCCTGAAACATCTCAGTGGTAAGTGGATTACGGAAAGAGGCTGGAGGAAGTTCTTACCATACAGTCCGTGATAGCCGAAACATTTGTTTTAATGCAATTAAGATAAGCTAGCGGCAATAAAATTAATGATCCTGCGGTGATCTAATGAGGAAAAGTGTGAGAAGACCTGACTAATAAAAAATGGAAATCGCCTGTTTAGTGAAGAGCAGGCACCACTTCCAGGTGGTGTGTGCCTGATTTTCTGTGTATTTATTAGTGGAATACATTTAAAAACCGCCACTGCAGAATGCTGCAGCTTATTCCTCTTGTTCTCTTTATCTTTGCGGAAGGAAAGCTGCAGTTTTCAGTCTGGGGCAGGATCCACCCCCTTTTCCATCCATGCACCCTCTTCGCTACACACATCTGCATGTAAGCAGATTCCTGCCTGGGAAGTAGAACAGATAGCTACAAAAATCTAACCTCCCCCTTTAACCTTAAACTACCAGCCTCATCACCAGTTTGCCATCATCGCCCAGTTTGTACGCTGGTTCCCATGCGAGGTCTATGTGTGGTTCTTCAGGCAGCTAGAATGAAATTTGTGTTTCCACAAGAAAACTGACCCAGGAATTTCTGTGGCGTAGTTTAATTGTGGGATCGGTGCCCTGATAACCTCTTCCCGCTCGGAGCAGACCACCTGCGCCGGAGGAAGAGTTCCCACTCCAGCATCACAAGGAAAGCGGAGCTATTTACCAGAGAATACACCCACGACAACCACCCAGCTCCGCTGGTCAGATCGGGGGAAAACGGGTCACAACGCGGAGGAAAACCTGCACAAACCTTGAGGTGGCAATGTGGCGGAGAGCGATGGTCTCGGTGTTTGTGACGTTTATGTGCCGCTTACACGGCGGGCTGCGGTTGCGGCTGCGGTGCGTTCCTGCCCGTGACCGGACGGGGATCGTGGTGACGCTGCACCACACCC
>NW_010401339.1:0-933 GCF_000710305.1 Buceros rhinoceros silvestris
TTGAAATATATAATTTTAATATAAATAAATACATTTAATATATAGTTTTAATGTAGAAGTTTTATTCTTTTGACTGGCATCCATCAAGACATGCAGAGGACACAATGCTTAAGAGGAAAATTGCCTCAGAAATGTGGAATGTAATAGAGTCGTCATTACGGGTTGAAAAAATTAGGAAAATTCATTACCGATGTGTAGGAATCTGATTCTTTTATTCCCTACAGAAAAGATTTTCTAAATGCTTTTAGGTATTTTTGTTTCCATAGTCTAGAACTGATGTTTCATTTCTCTCACACCGAGGACAGCGGCACTTGAAGCCTTGTGTGCCTTCTGGCCACACGTATTGCTGCGTAGCTGCACTCTGCTGACTCTTAGATCTATTTCCCCCCTTCTCTTTTGATGTAGGAAGTAGAAAAACAGTGGTTTTAGTTACTGTGTACAATAGCAATGTGCTCTTTTATCCTACATCTAAATTAAGTTTCTCCCATAAAAAGGCTGTTTTGCTGTTTTATGTCACAGATTTAAAGCTAAACATGGCACAAAGGAACGTGCAAGTGTTGATAAGGCAAAATAGAAACCACTTATTTTGCCCTGTGAAGAAATGGTGGCTTTCATACAGTTTTCTCTTCCTCCACAGAAGTATCTAACAGATGTAGATAAAGAATGATTATCTGTTGATCTTACAGTTAGGTTTTCCTTTATTCCATGGTTTTTATTAATAGTACAGATGAAAATCATGGAAAACATGGGGGGGAAAGCACAAATTTGAGAGAGATGGATTATCATGGCAAGGGTCATAAAGTAGACTTGACTTGAGGGAAGTCAATGCAAACAAGAGGACACAAGTGCAGGGTCAGTACAGCAGCTTCTGTTGCTAACAGGTAGCCGTGTTTCCCACGGAGTGTGAGGTGGTTTGGTGTGAGATGCATGTCG
>NW_010401339.1:1058-18795 GCF_000710305.1 Buceros rhinoceros silvestris
GGCTGGTCAACTGCTTTCATCAGCTACAGGCCAAGTTAACCAAATGATAGTGCCCTGCCTTACTTGGAATGAAAATAAATGGGTTTGATGACATTATTATTTGGGAATGAACTTGCGGAGGTTCTGCTGATGGTTGAATCACTAAATGGACACGCGCGTGTTGGGAAATGGAAATTAAAAATCATACTTAAGCTTTTCCTTTCCCCACTACAATGATTTCTCAGTTTGTTTGCATTCTGCTTTAAAGGCCTAATAGCTTTTTAGTCTGCTTTGATTTGTCTAGTCTCCATACTCCAGGAAGTTCCTGAGGGAATTCTTCCTGCCTGCGAAGAACATGGTGAACAGTTTCACATGGAGAAACAGCTCGGTGGAGACCACAGCAAAATCAAACCCACTGACTTCAGAGTGCATGGAACTGGATTTGAGACTTAGAATTATCTAGGCTAAATAAGGACTTGTGGGTATTAATTGACTTCTTCAAAGGGAAAAAAACAAATCAGGTTTTGCAGGGGAAAGGACAAGCAGAATGACCTACGTACCTGTCACTGCCCTGTGAAAGTTGGGTTCCGTTTTCCCAGATTTGGAAAATGCTGTTAACACACATTTATGTTCTCTCTCTAGACGAGTCTAGTATTTAGAATAAGATTTCTGTTAATGCTATAAATCTTTAAAAAAGAAATCATGCATGGTTGTTACATGATTGGAATAGCATGTACTGATTTACCACAAATGTGTAGATTACAGGTATTCAGCATTAAAGTTAGGACCCCGCTCCTGAACTGCTACAGTCAAACACATGTTGTGTGGACTCAATTCTTCTTAGCATATACAACATTAGAAATATTTAATTATAAATTTACAAGTGAGATTGCCTCATCCTATTAGTATTTTTTGAATATGGATGTAGAAGTATTTTACTGAGATATTTCTTCTTATACATCCTCTTCCATTGATCATGCAAACCCTTCCCCACTCTCAGGCAAGGTCCTTCTATGTAAATAAGGTTCCCAGGAAATCTGGGAAGACATGGACTATGTTTCATTGCTATTGAAGTTCTTGGAACTGAACAGTCATGCAGAGGATGCTGACAATACCTGCCGAGTGGTCTGTGATAGTAGTGTGCCTCGCAGGAACTCTGCAATGGCCAGGGGCTGCAGGACGGTAAGCAAGAAGTTAAAAGGTCAAGATGTCACGAGTAGAGGGGTTTTAGTCAAAACTCTGTTTCTTTGGTTTATTTTGATTCTTAGCTACGACTGTGAAACAACGATAGGGTTAATTAATGAGAATTAACATTATAACAAATTGACATATTCTGTACTTCCAGTAAGCCAAAGTATTTATGTAATGTTAATTAACTCTTCCAATTGACTAGCATAGTTGTTAGCTTTTTCTCTCTTTATTTGAATTTCTGAAGTAGAATTCTACGTAACTGTGAAGGAGCATAGCTGCATTCAGAAGCGCTGGGGACATCTGTTTTTGTTGTTTAGAACCTCTGATTATAAAAGCGTAATTGACAGGGAAGTATTATTATGTGCAGTTGGCCATGTCATAAGTTGCTTTGAGTGCACACACAGCTTACGTGTGCTGTGAGGATATTTGCTAAAGTCACCTCTGCCGTTTCAGCATCCTTCCCTTGGAGCTGCATGGAGCACTGTGTTTAGTGGTGTTCAAGGGGGAGATGATAAGCTGGCTGTCTAAAATTAGAGAGGAAGTTTTCTATCACAATAAGTGGTTAGTGTTACCCCTGTACAAATTCGTTAAAGGTTTTGGTCAGAGTGGATATTTTTATTATTTTTTCCTCATTTTAGAGTTCTGTGTAGTTCTGTCCAGGAGAAGAGCCTGATTTGGTTGCTTTTTTTAGTTACAGAGAGATGAAATTTGATCCCAGTTAAAACAAACAAACAACCCCCCCAAACCAATCAACCAAAACACCACCAAACTGAATAGTCCTTTAGTTGTGATAATTTCATAAAGATCAGATAACTGTGGCATATAGTTCCAATCTCCATCTCTTAGGAGCAGTGAAACCTCCAGAGATGACCAAGTCTTCCTCTTCCTCCCATTTGATCACCAAGGTTAATGCTGTTCTCACACACATTTGTGCGTGGAGAGGTGCAGCAGAACCAATCCTAACACTCTGGGGCTGTTTGGAAGCAATGCCCCAGACGTTGACTTGAAGCCTCTGCGCTGCAGGTCTGGATGAAGCAAGCTTTGCAAAGTTCTGTTCACGTAGCAGTGAAGCTGCTTGTGCTTCCTGAGCAAAATACGTGGGCACTATAGAGGGAAAAATTGTGCCTGAACTGCTGGATTTTCCTGATGGTCTTGGAGAGTGTCTGTAGGAAGTATAAACCACGTATATTCAGCTTGACTAAGATTCAACAAATGGGAACCAGAAATTATTCTATTTTTTGTTTCAGGCACGTTGAAGTCCGTAACACTTGTTTATATTCTATCTCTGTTTTTTCAATTAAACTTCAGTGAATCTGAAGTAGCTAGATTTCTTCTAAATCCACACAGCTGAGGAAACCTGTGCTTGCTCTTTCTCTGAATTTTCACTGAGGGGCTTTTATCTCCCCTTAATCCCACCATTTCTGTCAGGACATAATCTCTTTCTCAAATTTACATTTTAATTACAAGGCCAGCTGAACTAGCTAAAATCAATAATGTCAGCATTCAGCAGCCTAACTTCAGCTGAAACCCCAGCCTCTCTCTTTCCTTCCATCGATTTATCTTGAGAACATGGTCTACTTTATTGCTTCAGGCAAATAGGTGCCATTTGGCCAATTTAAACAAAAAAGGGGATTTGAACATTTTTATGAGTCTTTCTTAAAGGTACTGTTGGAACAATTTGAACCCAGATACTGTGTAAAATAAAATGCGCAGAACAGCAGAATTCTTAAGAGGAATTTTACTTTTAAAACTGCACTTAATCCCCTCTATGTCTTAAACTCAAACCAAACCCCACCCTGATGCCGGCCACCATTAAGTGTGGCTGGCTGCGTGGTGACTCTTGTCGTTATCTTACTAGCAAAGGCTAATTTTACAAACAATTCTTTTTAACAAAATCCACGGTAGAGGTGGTGTTACTGGTGTCGGAGTGTATATACCTTCAGCCATTTTTCTGTTGATGGTTTAAAATAAGAAATCGATGGGAGAATATTTTGTTCTTGTAACTCTTAAGAATTCCTGTATTGATCTTCTGGGGGTGATTTTATCTACCTAAATGTCACATTGTCCGTTTATCTCTCTCGCCTTTTCTGTGTGGTGCTGACTGCTTGTCTCTGCCGTTCACATCCTCTCCCCCTCAGACAAAATCTGGGGAGTGAATGAGCAGTCATGCTGTCCTTAAACACGATGGGAAGAAAATGGAATGAAACCACGGTTTCATGAGAACTTGTAGTACAGATATATGCTCATACTCTCCCTAAAGAGGGGAAGAAGGTGTGGGACGCTTACCTGCAGCCTTCTGACTTCGAGACAGTTTGTAAATAGTGTGTGTGCCCTCAGAACTGTGGCTTTAAACAGAGCTTCTCAGAAAGATATCCTTGGGTTTATTTAAAAAAAAAAATTAAAAAATGCTAAATAGAGCCTAAGCAATTCCACGTTACTGATATAGCCTGTCACGTATTTTTCTCAGCTGACCTTGTTCATGCCAAAGGGCCTGTTTGTTGGTAGCTGTTTCTATTGTAAAAGAAAGTTTACTCTTGCAAACCCTGGTGATTCCGAACAGTGGTAATAGCAGACTGTCATCAAGTTAATTCTGTTTCGCTTTGATACAAAGCACCTCAGAAGGACTTTTGCCCTATCTAGCCTACGACAGGAGCTGGGATGGAGGCCTATCCTGCTCCCTTCCCAGATACAGAAATTCAAGATTCCTCCCTTAGTATTTCACTGAAGTGCTCTTTAAAGAATGGTTTTTGGAGGCACAGTTATCCCTCTTGAATGGCAAGTCTGCAGCCTAATAAATGTCTTGAGATAATTTCTTTTGCTATTTAGCCTAGATATTTCTCTGCTTAGTTCCATCCTATTATGCTTAATTACCATTTCCCTCATTGCTAGTCCTTTGGCTAATTTTGAGACCCTTTTCCAATACACATATTAGTCCTTTAAATGATTTTTTTTTTTTAAGAATGTTCTTTAAAGCCTTATTGACTTTGGGAAGGGAAATTAGATAACGAGGTGAACATGCCATGTTGTTACTGGCCTCTGCCCTGAATTGCCTTGCCCTTAAAACATCTTCCTTCCTTGATACCAGTATAAGCCATACTAGAGAGAGATGTGGGTTCTCAGATGGTCAGAATACTCCTCATCCTTGAGAGTATTCTGGGGCTCGCTCTCCTCTCTGGAGTCTGTAGAAGTGACTGAAATGACCATTCACTGCATGCAGCAAAATTTAAAGGCTGCGCATGCACACAAGCCAGATCCAACTGGATGTCACCAACTGAGCTGTTGGTGCTGGACAGCAGTGCCTGCTGCTGCCTTGCAATGGGCTTGTTCCTCGGGTGTCGCTCAGTCATTTACTGACTCCTGAGCATCCTCTGGGGGTATATCCATTGCTTCTGCCAGCACTTGGGTATTTTATCTTGGCGAATTGTGTGTTCTAGTATCTGTGAAAGGTGAATGCTCTCTAGATAATTCTGTTTTCAGAATATTTCGGAATCAAAACTCAACTGTTCTTGGTGGTGCTGCCCCTGAACAAGTCAGGAACTAAAAAAAGATCTGTTTTGTTTTACATTCTCAGCTCTGAAGGATCAGTATCATAGCTGAGAAATCATCAAAGACACACTTTGTTTTTTCACCGGCTGCGCTTTCCTGCCAGCCGTGCTGGGTGACAGAGGTTCCTGATGTCACAGCCATGTGTGGCAGTGAATCCACCACCCAGAAGTGATTTCACTGTGCCCAGCTCTAGGAGTTTTAGCAGGACTTCTTGCTGAGACAGCACAAGGAATTCGTCTCAGCACACAGGAGAATATGGATGTATGCCTCTCCTTTTGCTTTCTGCTGCTGTTAGATCTCTTTCGGGACTCTAGGTGTTACACAGTAGTGCCAATAGTTCCTTTCTTCTGTTTTACCGTGGTATAACCTTGAGTACAGAAACGACGTCCTAGCAAGCAGATGTGACTCTAAAAACATGTCTGCTAAAAGCAGTATTGCTGTTTAGGCAAACATGCAATGCTCAGTTCTTCTTTCCAAGGTGGAGTAACATAATTCTTTGTGGTCACACCATGTCATACAAGTCTAAAAGTTCACTTGCTGCAGTTAGTTAGTCAGTATGTTTCTGTTCCGAAACAAGAAAAATTTCACAGGCAGGATTTTTGCGCTGTCTGAGTGGGATTGATGTCTGATGCAAACAGAAAGCAGTAAGACCTGTAATCAGCAGCTGGAGCTGCCCCACAGTGAAGCGTTGAGGGTGGGAGAAGTGAATCATTCCTAAACTTTTTTTTTTCTCCAGGGCTAGAGCCTCAGTCACCTCCAAAAGCACCAGTGGGGAAGACGTCAACAGGACCAGCTCAGCTCAGCTCCCACACCCAGCTGAGAGAGAATGAAGATGAACTTGATCCAACCTGTGCCGCTGCCACACTGAAACTTATTAGAGACAAACTGCCAAAGTTACCACCTCCACATGCCAGGTTTTCTTGGTTTTAATTCTTGTAGAAGCCTCTTTCTCTTACTTGTATCTATGAGGTGTGACAGCACACATGAAAGTGCGCATGAAATGGGCAGACTGTTAAGGCTGTCTTGGTGTTCTTTAGAAGTTACAATTCTTTTACTGAGATGAATATTCACTGCTTAATATTTGGGATTTTGTTAGTGATTGCACCGGGATCTTAAGAAACCTTTTATTTCTCCCTTGGTTTATGTTTTATTTGGGGTAATTGGCCTTGATGAAAATAGAGTTGCTTTCTCTCCCAACCAAAAAACCATCCGCATTTATTGGAGTCATTTTGGGTTTGCAACTAAACAGAACATACCCTAATAGTACATGAGAAAGAAGTTTCAACCACCTCTTGGTTCCTAGTGACTTATGCTGTCAGTGCTGCCTGGAGACTTGTTATACTGATTCTAAAGACATGTTTGTTGTCAGTCCTGCTCAAAGCTTGGTGAAACTCCAGCTTTGTCTGGCATTTGTCTGTGATTTGGGGATAAGTCTGGAGTAATCTACTCCTTAGTGGCATGTTCCTGAAAAGATACTTGTACATTGGCCACAAAAGCCTCCAAAGCCTAGCAAACTGGAATTTAATGTCAGAAAGAGAAAAGGGTTTGCTTCATTTGAACTCTGGAGTTTGGAGTATTTGGGTGTGTATTTTTATTTTTAACCTTCAAAAAGTTAATGCCTGAGTAAGGTGACTAGGACCGTTTGCAGCCCTATCAGTGAATGACTGAGGTCTCCATAGCAGTACTGTGGTTTTTGAGGACTAATGAATTCTGAAGCGTTGCACAATGAATATCATAATTCTTTAGCTGGATGAGCAGTTCCGCTTTGTGCTGCCATGTGTTGTATTTAGCGTGTGGTGTTATGGTCTATATCCTCTTTAAACAGGAAGAAAAAAAAAGACAATCCCATAAAGGTAGTTGTAGTCCTAGATCTAGGATAATATTAGTGTTGGTGTGAAAATTTTATGAAAAAAGACAAGAGAGCTGTTGTGATCATTGCTGTTCCATGTTGACTTTTCATCAGCTTTTCCCATGACTCTGCAACTACTGAGCCGGCAGCCTTGGAAGAGCTGGACAGTAAGAGAAGAAAACTAGAAGAAGAGCGAGCTAAAGCTCCCCTCATGCCTTTTGGATTAGACCTTCACTACTGGGGACAGGATCAGCCAAGTGCTGGGAAGATTCTCAAGTAATGCTCTTTTTCATTTTAGACAAATTAAACAAATATATGGGTTTACTTGTCCTCAGAGGTCATGCAATGGGGTGCCTGCTGTTTCTTTTGCTAATTACTTCTCTCCTTTCCCTTGTGTTGTAGGACCTATAAACAAAGCCAGAAATTCTACCTTTAAAGGTTATTAGTTTTGAGAAGGTGTGATACTCATTAAATATCCTTTGATGCTTCAAAGCACTTTTTTTTTTTTCCCTGTGCTTTTCATGTTTGTGTATTATTTGCAGCATGGCCTCACTTACTCCGATTTAAATTGCTACCTCGTTACGCTAAGTACTATGCAAGTGCATGATTGGTGTTCCCTCTGCTGGAGACCTTACAGCCTAAACAAATAAGCAGGCAAGGTAGGAGAAAGGCCAGCGAGGTGTGGGGGGTATTTCACCTGACTTTGCAGAGTGGTGACTGAGGAAATGGATATGCTTGTTCAGTCACGCGAGAAATAGGTGGTAGTTACCGGATCAGCTTTGGATCTCTCACTTTCCACTCCGATCTGGGAAGGTTTTGTGTTTCTTGGGCATGACTTAGGGAAGGCTTTAGCAATGCTGGGGAGAAGAGATGGTAGGTATACATCAGAACTTACTACTAGCAGTCAGGTTTAAAACCCCTTTTTAGCACCAGTGTGTTTCTATGAAAGTTGGGATGCAAAGTTCTCCCTCTGTGTATAAATTTCGTTTAAGTCCACCAGAACTTTAGTATCGGTGTGTACCATACCTGGCTTGAAAAAAGCAAAAATCATTGACAAAAATCAGACTCGCATGTTCTTAGCAGTTCTACTTCAACTTACGTTGTTTCCTTACCAAAACAAACAAACAAAAAAACCCCAACCCATAATCACAGTGCCAAGGCAGTGTTTGCAGAAAGGAACAAGAGGAAAGCTTTGTCCCTGTATCTGATTGCGTAGAATGGTGAATATCTTTTAAATTATTGAAAGCTGGTGAAATTTGCTGTGTAACAGTGCTTTAACACAGTCACTCCAAGCTCCGGGTTCTGTCCTATGTGGTGTAAGCTGTTCAAAGCCTATAACATGATTAAGGTTTTCAGCAGGGCTTGAAGAAGCATTTGTCTGAGATAATGCCGAAAAGGTAGTAAGGCTTTATTTTACATTGCAAATGAGTTATTCAAGTCATAAGTGAAATCAGAGGCATATTTCACTGCCTATCTGCCTTGTGCTGTACTGTTTTATTTTTATGCTTTTCAATAAAATAGAGGGCACTCTTTTGAACCTTATAGTCTATAACTATAGATATGCTGATCTAACTAAGGACAATTTGAGTAACTGCACACACAATACCGGGTTTCTATGAAAGTCAGGATGCAATACACACACTGGGTATAAAATATATTCATTGAAAAGTTAAGATAGTCATTGGCCAAGTCTTTTAACTTTTCTGTATGCACACATACTCTCTTTATAACTTTCATAGGGGAAAAGAGCAAACCCCAAACCCAGACAACATATAGGGAATGCATATGGAATTTGAATTTTTAATATCGGAAGTGGAAAAGTCTTTCCCCTTTGCCTCTGTAACCCTACACTTACTTAATTACAGCCTTTACAATAAATTAAGATTTTGATAGTGAGACTGGAGCTCCCAGGAAGATGATTTTCCAAAGAAGTTTTGTTTAGCTGGTAAATAATGAACTGTCACCTTCTCTAGAAGGTGACCATAACCACGGGCTTTACAGTAAGTTATACCCAACCATTTTTCCTACTTCTGCCTTCACTCATGCGACTCATTAGCTAGTTACTAGTTACTTGGTAAGTCCATAAAGCTGTACAGTGCTGATACTTGGGGTGGTGTGTACTGCACAGCGTTGGGCTCTGCAGATTCTGCTATGCCAGCTTAGCCAACCATGGTGGATAGCATGAGCCTTCCAAACTCATCTGCTCTCCTCCTCGAATTAAATGAGCTTGCTCTTAGGATCAGAGTAAATTTGCTGGTGCAGCGTTTTTTATGACCGTCTGGGATATTTGAAGTAGCTCGTTTGGCATGTGCTCCAGGATCTCTGTATGCATCATACTGGTTTTAGAATCTATATTTATTCAAGGCTTTTATAATCCATCATCTCAGCAAGAAAGTTGATAAAAATTTGGAGAAAGAGTGCACCATTTCTCCAGGAGCTGGATTTGCTTTTAGATTTCAGTTAACCATTATTAGTCTTTCCTTCCTCCTAACATGTAGCTGCCGAATCCATTAAAGCCTCTTTTATTTGTCTAGATCAGTAACACTTTCTGTGAGTGCGAGTGGGGTGTTGATTTTCTAGTTGATTATCTGTTCCCCTTCTGATTCCTTCTACAAAAAGGTTTTACTTGTAACATGCACCATCTTTTGAAAGATCTCGTTCTGTGTTTTTGTAATGTTGCTTAAATTGCAGCAGCAGGAAATCAGAAAACTTTGGGAATTAGCGCTGCATTGTTCTTTCCTCACCTGTTTGTAAGTCGTGTTGGAAGAAAATAAGTTACATGCTTGTAGTAAACAATAATATTTATTAACATCTGTGTAGGAATCAGGCTATTTTAAGTCCAGTTCCCACATACTGATCAATGATACTATCATAGAGGAAAACATACTGAGATTTGTTGCAGATTAGGGGGGTGGGGGCCAGAAAAAATATTCAATGGAACTTTTGCATAACTGGAAAGGTTGGCATGGACAGCTGTTAAATGCTTCATCTTTTTCATGTAACTGTCACTTGATGATTTGGGGGAGATCAGACCACCAAAGGACACCAGAATTTGTAAAGAGATTCTCTAAGGCTGCCTGGCACACAGGAATCCTGTGTGGTGTCTTTCTAGGAATGCTTTCCCCTCCTTGTGTCGGTAAGGTCTGTAACAGAGCGAGCAGGCAGTCTCGCTTTCAGCATTATACTGAGGCTAAACAAGTAAGAAATATTTCGTTCTTTTATTTACTGTCTATCGTACAATCTTCCACATAATGTTGGAAGCTAAATTACTGTATCTTTCAAACGTTTGTCCAAAGTCCTGTTGGTATGTTAAAAGGATCCTTAGAGCTCTTTTTTAGGTTATAGCTTGCAGAACTGTGTGATTGAAAACTTCTTTTTACACCAAAAGTTGTGGAAACATATTACTGTGTTTAGTGCTGAACTAGCCTCCACCACATTTCTTTTGCTTTTACCTCCTAATTTCCTAGAAGAAAGTTATTCGTCATTTATGGCGGGTTGGAGTTTTTCTGGCACTAGCAAAGTATATTCGATGAAGAAATGATTGGATAGCATGGATCTCTCTAACAAGGATTTTACTTGTTGGTCATTTTTCTGATGATTTGGCAAATCAGTATGGCTTTGACATTGTTCTATGTCTTTTCCACCTAGTTCTAAGCTCTTTACATTGTTTTAAATAGTCAACTATCGCAGTAAAACCCACAGCTATGTATGTTGTAGGTTGCTGCAATCAGATCATTTCCTCTTTTTTTTTTTTTTCCATGTCTTCTGCTGAAAACTTGTTTGGATAAAATTCCTCAAAGCTCTTCAGGCCCACTGAAGTAACTATTTAAGTATTGGCTTGCGTGCTTTGCTGACTTGAGATCATTGTGATTAGTGAAGCCAGTGTTCACGTATTTGTGGCTCTGCAGTACCCAGAAGGCAAAGTCTCAGAACTAGGAATGATATCCGAGGATATTAATGAGGGAGAGGGATTGGATATGGATAGAGAATATCCTCTCAAATGAGTCCAGGACTGATTGGGTGGAAGAGCTATGTGGAAGAAAGGGATTGCAAAGGTCCTTTGTGAATTTTGAGTCCTGATCAAGACATCTGTCATCTAGATGTCTCCATTTTGCTTGTAATAAGCAGCAGATGTACAGGCTGGAATTTTTTTGCTTAGTTTAGCTGTATTTTTTTCTTTCATATTTCCTTAAATTTGGGATGAGATTGTTGTTGTTTAATTTCAGATGTCTTAGATATCTGAGTTTCAGCTGGTCACCCTGATTTCATGATTAGAAGGAAACATTTACCATCAGAGGGACAGTCATTGCGTCCTGAGATTAGCATCTGAAGGTTGTGAGGTAATTACTCTCTGGGGTTGCCTGTTTCTCACCACAGACTATTGGCAGCTAAAATGAAGAAATATAGCTACCGTTGAGAAAATGTTAAAATAAGCCATTACTCAAGGGGCTTTGCTCCCCTTACCCTCACTCCCCACATCCACTGACCTGGCACAGTCTTTGTGTATTTGCCTGTATGTGTCTGTTAATATAGATGAGATCTCTAATTTTAAAATAGGTTTTCAATGGGTTAGCTTAATTTCCTAAAGGAACACCCCGTAAGTTTCTCAGACTTACGGATACTGTGAAGGAGAGCCTGGAAGAAGGCTTGGCTGGTGGATGGCTTCTTCCTTGGTCTCAGTACATCACAGCATGCTCTGCTTTCAGCTCCTGCTTCCCTGCTGCTACAGGAGTACAGTTACCTGGGATAAGATCAGACAAGGCCAAACTGCTTCCTCCCTGATATATTTTCCGTGTTTAAACACAGGAGTATTTTGTTCTGAAGAATGTTAACTACAGAATCACAAAGTTACTCCCTGAAACTGGCTATCAGATAACTGGCTCTGAATGTCAGGTAACAGGTTCAACAAGAAACCAATACTAGGCAGGCTTCAGTGATACTTTAAAAACATCTTCATAATGTAAGTCGTGAGAAGAGTAGATTCCAGGTTTTTCTAATTCCTAGTAAAGCTTCCCTTCCTTTTACATGTAAGTTACCACAGGATGATACTGGTATCTTTATGTGCTTTCTTACAAGTTTGTCTGTGAATAATTTTCATTCATTGTTTTCACAGATTTGCTTCTGAGCATCGATTTTGGGCACCCAGTGAAGTAGAGGAAGAGGTGGAAAATAAAGAAATAACTGAAATGTTAAAAACTAGATACATAACATTTGCTGGCAAGTTTGAACCGGTGAAACACAAATGTCGAGCACCGATGCCTGATGGAAGTCTGTGTGAAAGACAAGATCGGATTAAGGTGGGCGCCACTTTCCCTAACTTTCAGGGTATGTGCTATGTGGAGGAGAGCTCGTTAAAACACCTCCACAAGAGTTTATTTCACATTGTAAATATGGCTCTGGGGAGTGGAAGAAAACTGTGTCTGGAGAGGTTTGCTGTTGATATATGCTTCATATGGGAAGCATCCTTTTCATTAGGAAGCTCTGAACATTTAAGGAACTCTCAAAGTTTTAGCATTCATCATAGCTGTTTATATTTTATTTATTACTATTGGTATACAAGTACCTGGCAGAAGAGCAGAGACAAGAGACAATTGGTGCTTAAAAGTTTTCCTCATTTACAGACATGTTTGTAATTAACTGTTTTTAGAAACTCGGGTACTTGAGGGGCAAAGAGATTTTATTTAGAAATTAGGTATTACGAAAACTAAATCCTACACAGCCTGAAATTGAGCCCTGTTGAGCAGAAATACTTAAACACTTTGATCAAATATCCCCGTTCTTCCTGTATTATCTGAGAGTGAAGGATCTCAATGCACTAAATACCTTGAATGGGATTGTTACTGGACTGGGATATACCATAAACAACAACATAGGACGCAGCATCGGTGCCCTTGATCCAGACTTGGCAGGATGTGCTGCCTGGCCTCTTGAAATCGCATATTCATATCACAAAGAGCTTATATCTTTGAGATTCTGACAAAGACATGATGTTTAGGCGATCTTGATGCTTTCTGTGGAGGAAAGGCAGTCAAGTGTGGAGTTCTGTCACTTGATGCCAGTGTCTGGCTTTAAGCTATGTTCAATAACCTGTAAGCATTTTCTTTTAATTCAGAAGTTCTGAGATTTTTTTTTTCCCCCCCTTTCTTTCTGAAGTGCCCTTTCCACGGAAAGATAATTCCTCGTGATGACTCTGGGATTCCTGTTAACGCAGAAGACAGAGCCAGAGAAGAAAAGATGCGGTTTGAGAAGCAAGCAGCTCAGCCAGGTAATGTATATAACGGTATATAATGTATATACCATTATATAATGTATATAATGGTAATGTTAGCATCGCTGTGTTGCCGTGAGTGTTGGCAGAGTGGGGTTTTTGTCACAGAATCATTTTGGTTGAAAGAGACTTCCAAGATCATCGAGTCCAACTATTCATCCAGCACTGCCAGGTCACCACTAAACCCATGTCTCTCAGCATCACATCTAAACATCACAGCTTGTTTTTCCTTTATCATATTCTATATTTCTCTATCTTCTCAATTACTACTTGTGTTTCAGAAGGAGAATTCTTGGCCTTGTTACACTGTGCGTCTGTGCAGCATCACTAGAAAATACTCTGAACTAGGGAAACCCTCACCTTGGGCTTTATTTTATTGGCATTGTAACTAGTCTGGATGTTCTAATTGGTGTGACGTTTGTGACGGGCTCACCAAAGGGAGGAAGCAGATCTGTGCTGTTTAATTGTTTATGTGTTACTGCACAGTGCTCTGCATTTTGTTTTTAAACAATGGGGATGGGAAGCAAAACAAATGGTCTTCTCCTTGCTCCTGGATGCTGCTTTCAGGTGTGGAGGGAAGACTCCTCCTTGTCCAAGATTATTTGGGCATTTTTAGCCAGGATAAAGCTCTGGACTGGTGCATGAGGAATGCTGGCAATGAGAAAGACAGCAAGCAAGGAATGCACAGGCAGGAGCCTTCCAGGGAGAATAAGAGACTTTTTTGCAATAGTACAACTAAGCCTCATTAGCGATGGACAGAAGGCAGATTTTCATAGAGCACCAGAGTGACTGCAGCCAGGAAACTACTGGAAGTCGATGGACTGCAAAGGAAGATGGGAGAGACAGATCTATCCAGCAAAGACAAAGTATGACTGGAGGGGACGGATTTGTTTTCAAGGCTTTTATTTAATTTGCCTTCCTCCAGAAGGTCTTTGTTTTCTCTGTTTTAAGCTATATATTCTAGGAGAGTTTTCTGCATTGTAATTAAACTTACCCATAGGCTTTATCGTTTCGATAACTTCCAGTATATTCCCTTTAAGAAGTAAGTTCTCTCTTAAGCTCTGACTGACTGGGTATTTTACCAGTTTCAGTGTCATACATATTACTAATGAGGCTACTAGACCTTTCACAAAAACCCTTCAGAGCATAATGAACAGCTGCTGATCTGTTGTCTGCAAGGGTCTGTGTCGAATGACCGAGGATTTGAACACAGAACTGATCCACCCGGTTTCCTTTAATACTGATTTGGCCACCTTTGAGTGGCTGTGCTCGGCAATTCCCAGTATCACACCAGTGCAGCAGTTACTGGACACCAGTTGGTATTTGCACGTGTCAAAGCGCTGCATTTGCAGACAGTTTCCGTCCTTGTCTAGGTGCAGTGAAGTGCTTCCAGCCAACAGCAAGGGGCACGGTTGGATTGTCGCAGCAAAACTAGGGTGAGGGATGTGGAGAGTTCCCAATTTAGTTACAACAAACTAAAACTAGCCAATTAAACTAGTAGGTGCTTTTGAGGAACTAGTTTCAAACTAGAAACTGATACTGTGGTATAAAAATCACTTGCACTGAAAAATATTGATTTTTTTTTTTTTTTTTTTTTTTCCTGTGAAATTGCCATTGCTTGAGGCTAGACCTATTTATTTTTATTCCAGTGTCAGCTCGGTGGTGTTAGAGACTTCTCACCCCTGGCCCACAAGGTTGTGTGTGTTAGTCCCAAACCAATGTTGACATTGCTGTGCTGCATTATGGAGTACTGCTGTTGAGCTGAGATGTAACACAAAGGTCCATCCCATCTCTCTGGGGAGATCCTGAACAAGCTATGGCACTTAATTTATAGGACGAAACCGTGGAGGCTGCTAAAGCCATCTACGTATACCAGATGTCACTAAATACTGTAAGCCACCACGTCTTGTGGCTTGCTTTTTTCCTGTGCCTTGCTGTTTTTATATTTGTTTTATAATATTTTCAACAACCTTTTATGGCCTTTTTTTGTTTGTTTTGGGCCTGTGGGTTGGGTGGGGGTGTTTGGTTGACTTGCACTGGGGTTTGGTGGGGGTTTTTTTTACCAAGGACTTGAAGCAAATCTGAGCAGTGCTGTTACGGAAAATATACCAGTAGGAACCCACTGTGCAGTAAGTGCTTTGGTCTTACGGTTGACAAAATCATTTGCTAATGATGACAGTTTGAAAAATTTTGAAAAAAAAAAAAAAATTAGACTTAGGGGATCAGTTGCATGGTTAAATTGCGCCAAAATTCTTCCTGCATCTTTTTCGTTTTGGGTGGTAGGTTTATTTTCATCCTTGTGCGACCACATTTGCTAATGATGACAGTTTGAAAAATTTTGAAAAAAAAAAAAAATTAGACTTAGGGGATCAGTTGCATGGTTAAATTGCGCCAAAATTCTTCCTGCATCTTTTTCGTTTTGGGTGGTAGGTTTATTTTCATCCTTGTGCGACCAAAGGGGGAAAAACATGATGTAAAATAGTTTTGTGATAATGACTATGTTTTGACAACACCGTCACTGTTATTGTGGAGCATTTTTTAGATTTGGACAGAATTTTAAACTCTAGCTAATGTCCACAAAACGGTGCTTTGGGCTCTTCAGTCCTGAAACAATGAATCAGGTGGGATTACGCTGACCTGCTAATCTGCAGTGTTCATCCTTTTCCAATAGTTCGCACACAGGAGCAAATTAAGTGCCTATTTTTTGTGTCAGCCCTGAAGAGTATCTGGTTTTTCAGCCCTTAGTGACTTGTTAACAAACAGGTATCAGGACAGGCTGGTGAAGGCAGGCCGCTGGCCAGTCAGATGTGAAATAGCATCTCTTTACTAACTACAGTATTGATTCCCGCCTACCCTTGCAAACTGTGTAATTTTCTTTTCCCTGCCGCTAAACTCAGTAACAATGTATGAAGAGCTTTAGGGGCCCATCAATGCTCAAAAAGGCTGCTCTTCCCTGGCATTCTATTGATTTTTCTCAAAGGCTTTTAAATTGCTCCTTCATTTTACTCAAATGCTCATTTCATCTCTAGTGGATGCCAGCGTTTTTTTGTTGTGTTTAAACAATTGCTCCATTCTCTGGGTTCCTAAACTGTGACGCCTTCTTATTACTGGGAGATAAACTGTTTAGACAGTTTTCCTTAATCTTGGATTAATCGTTCCTGTATCTGAATTGTGCTGTTCTGTATTCCCTCACTTCAAAAAAAAAAAAAGTCTGTGAGGTCTTATGATCTATCAAGTATATGTGTTCTATTTTCTCCTTCTATACTTCTCCTGCTCAGTTCTTTCACAGCTTCATTTTCCTCCTGCTTTTTGGGGCGTTGTATTTTAATCAGTGCTTGCTTTCAGGTATCGTAGTAGATTAGATCTAACCTTTCCTTGGAAAATTGCTCTGGGGTTCCTAAACACCGTGTTCTTCAGTGAGGACATTGCCTTGACCTTCCTGAAGTGTTGTTACTGGTATTTGTCACACTCGGTGACCGCCTTGGTGTGTAAGTGAAGTCATGTGGCTGTTTAGGACTTTTTATTTCTCTGTATCTACTTAGATGTTAAACAAGGGTAGTAGACGTTGGTGTTACAGTTTCTGCAGGCAAGAAGAGCAGCTGACATATGGGAAACTATATGACGTGTGACAGGCAATTACCGGTTGTTAAAATACAGAAATCTGACATTTATGTTGAGTTTGGACCATGTTACTCTTTGAAGTGGCACCGGCTACATTTTTTCCAATCCATTCCCTCCAAGTCTTTATATGCCATTTTTCTAAATTTCCCTTTGAAGATATCCATCCTCTAGCCTTACTTTTCTTTTCTACTCTGTCCTGTTACCTTGTTCTGACATGCTAAAGAGGAGAGACCACGGCTTCCTCGGAGTTTACAGTCTGAATCGTTCATGCTTTTTCCTCTGGTGGCATCTGTGACCAGAACCCACTTATGTTGTATGGCTGGATTCTGAAGCACTAAGGTTCTGATAAAACTGTAAAACAAGTTTTGGATGAGATAAATTAACCCTTGTGTTATTGGTAAGAGAAGAAACTTGATTTAGATCATTAAACTGAGGAAGCGTGTGATACTTGAAGTAGTATCTTCTCCAGATGCAAAACTGGGCTCGTGGCAAGAGGGTCGTGTTGTCTTGTTCAAGAATGCTATTTCGGTGTCAGATACCAGTTCATGTTTTGAAGCGAATATGATTCTTTGATGCAGAGAAGTTACAGTGTTGTCACTCCTCCTCTGCTCAGAAGTTACCATATTCCATGTTTTCAGGTTTGTTTATAAGATTATTCTGAATTTATTCCTGGAGATTAGTTCCTCAGCTACGTTGCTGGTGTTTTGTTCAATTTCTAAATAATAATCACTGTGTTTATGTCACCTCTCCTACATGGAATAGTTTCCTTGGAATTTTGCTACTGTGCTACTTCAAAAACTTGACTTAAGTCTTCCTACAGAACAGTTTCATCTGCAGCAGCTAAAAACTGATACTAATCCCAGACTGGCAGGGCTTTTCATCAAGAGGTGGTGTTTTGCTCAACTGCTCTACCCTCCCCTTTTGTTGTGTGTGCAGCTTACAGCACAGTGGCTCTGCCTAGCAGTGACAAGAACCTGTGCCTTAGGAGACTGCAAGTTCTGCCTGGGTTTGGAGGTTGAGTGCCTGCCTTTTCTTTTACACAGAGTGGCGGGATCCAGAATTCATGAGAGAGGTTGAAGCGGCTACAGGAGTGGATCTTGGTTCCTCTAAAAGTAGTGGAAAAGGAGATAAAAAGAAAGGGAAGAAGAAAAAATACCCCAATCTGACGGACCTGAAGCAGCAGGCTAACACTTCCCGTTCCCGGCTGGAGAAGAAAGTCTTCGATAAGTAAGATGCTTACATTCTCCAAGGCCTGCTAAATTGCTGTTCCCTTGGTTTCAGCA
>NW_010401339.1:18882-33362 GCF_000710305.1 Buceros rhinoceros silvestris
AGCAGGACCTTCTGTTTCTACACTAACATGCACTTACTAAACAACTTTCTTGGCTAACTGCAGAGCAGCAATGCCATCCATATCTCCCGGGGGGGTAAAGAGTACCAGGTTCTGATGGCCAAAGTTATCTCACCACTTTGAGAATGATTTTCAGTTCATTTACAAAATTTCCCTAGGAAAGATTTTTTTCATCCTTCTCAATTTTTAATCCTTTAATTGCTGGAAGACAATTTTTAAAACAGATGCTCCTTATTTGTGCAAATAGTACTGGATCTGGAGAGAAGATGATGTGCTCAGTGACACAGTTAACAGCACCAGACACACTGCAGTAGTGCAGATGGGGTGAAGATGTTCCTGTTGAAAGCCTAAGATGGGCTGTCCTGAGCAGAACTTCAATTAATAAAAGGATCTGTCAAAACCCTTGGCTTTTGGCAGGTAGCAGTGTCCTGATGATGGCCCTCAAGCCTGTGGTGAACTCTCAGAGACCCTCACAAACTTCTGGTGGCTGCCTGGGCTTCCTGTGTGTTTTCTCTCATGCCTGGGTGTGCTGAATTGCTGGGCCTGACGCTGTGCCTTCCGACCCAGTATGTTTGCACAGGGACCCCTCCTCGGTATTACTCTGACACTGCTGCCATTGTGGTTTTCTGCTTTACTGCGAATGCATTCAGTTGGTTCAAAAAAACCACGCGGATCCTTGTGTTAAGGCCCTTGTTGATTTAACCACTGATGTATTCTGTAAATGTGGAGGGTTGGAACCTGCAGCAGGTCTCTTTCCAGTGTAAGAGTTCAGAGATGGTTATTCCCTGAACCAGAAGCATGTGGACGCAGTATTCTTCCCGCGGTGGTGTGGTTTCTGTACACTCCCTTTCCTGCCAGCACACGTGTAAACAGTAGCTCTTGACTGACACTTAGCTTGAGAAGAGACTCTTTGGATGGCATTGGCATTTAGACGTGTCACACAAAGGGGTGTCCATGACTTACACAGACGTATGGGAGTTAACTTCAAAGCAGTCGTGCTAGCGCAGGTGAAGGTGGGAGCCTGCCCACCCCCAAGCTGCAGGGGTTTTAGGACACAGAGAGCTCCATGTGTCCGCTCCGTTCGTAGTCTTGGTTAGGTGTGGCTGCAACAAATGTGCCTAAGCATGCTCTGGTCTCTATCAAATGGGAATGGGCTGCAGCTATTTAAAGAGTTTCACTCTTCAAAAATGTGTCAAAAATGTGGTTGTCAAAGGAAAGTGAAAAGTGCACAGTTATCAAATCAAAGAAGCAAAATTATTATTATACAATCATTAATGGTGGGTTATTCCCTAAACACATGGGGCGAGTTGAACAGCATCTGAGGTACAATATTTGTTTAAACTCTATTTTCCCTTTTCTGATGCAATAGTTATAATAACAAAGCCAAATCCATGTTGCTTTTAGTTACAGAAACAGCCTGTTTTCTGTGACATTCTCATGTCACCTGATCTCAGAAGTCAGAGACGCACAGTTTTAGAGATCAGAATTTCACATAAGCTTGAACAAAATAAATTTTAAAAGCTGGCTTTGCTTTACTCTTAGTTCGTGCTAATGATTTTGAATGTGAGTTAGTGCCAGGCACAGGCAACCAAACCTGTCATGTTTTTAACAGGTTTCATGCTTTGCAGCGCTAAATGAAATGGTAACCTCGGCTCTTGTAACAACCCCAAATTACTTGAACTCTATAGGTGATAAACCCAGGATCTAGTCTGCCAATAAAGTTAAGTGAAATTGCACGCAGATCATCCAAGTGGGATCTCGTTTCATTTGCAGTATCGCACAATCCAGTGGTGCTAATGTAAAACCCACACGATGTGGAAGTGTCAAGGCTGCTCTGCGCTGCTAAAGGCTCGCTTCTCTCCTACCAATTAGGCAACATTTGGAGCGCAAAACCATGACCACGTTTTCCCTACCCTGGTAACTTTATTGGCAGAATTTTGTTAGAAGTAGACCTCTCCCAAGGTGTTTTCTTCAGAATGTTGGTTTTCATTACAGTTGCTGCTGAGAAAATCTTTAATCCTACCATTTAGAAGCGTTATTAAGAAGTATCCTCTGTTTTCAGATGTCTCAGAATGGCTTTTGAAATGAAGCCGCTGCAGAGAGCGGTTAGCTAAGACAGAAGCCAGCTTTTCTCTGAGATAATCACAGAAGCAGAGCTGGAAGAGTGTGTAGGGCCTGATCCTGAGAGAGGCTGGTGCACACTATGAGCTGGATGTCTTGTCTTCATGTTACTGCACAGCCTGCAGCATCCTCAGAAGTGATAGGGGCAGACTGTGATAACAGAGTCTAACTAGACTTGAAACCATCCACTTCGTGTGATGGAACTGGCTAACTGAACAGCTGATGTAGAAATGAAAGGAAACATCAGTCAGTGGCATGTTCTTAAATGGGACATAGTCCCTCAAACGCAGCCCTTAGCTGGTATACCTCCCACGCTGGCAGGGCATCCAGGTCTTTATAGAGCTGTCCTAGGAGATAACTTCCTTCGTCATAAAGAGAGGCAGGGTGACATCTGAGCATGCTGCAAATACAGGCCCCAGATTTCTGAGGTTTTGTGCTGGAGGTACCTAAAGTAGCCAGTAAAAATGGGGACTCTAAAGTCCAGTGAAGAACAAAATTCCCCAGGCAAGATGCACTCACAGAATCATCTGGTTGGAAGATACCTTAAAGATCATCATGTCCAACTGTTCACCCTGCACTGCCGGGGTCCCTAAACCATGTCCCTCAGCACCACACCCACACGGCTGTGAAACCCTCCAGGAATGGGGACTCCACCACCTCCCTGGGCAGCCTGTGCCAAGGCTGCACAGACCTTTCAGTGAAGAAATTTTTCCTAATGTCTAACCTGGACCTCCCCTGATGCAACTTGAGGTTGTTTTTGCTAGTCCTGTCACTTGGCACATGGGAGAAGAGTCCAACCCCCACCTCCCCACAACCTCCTTTCAGGCGGTTGTAGAGAGCAATGAGGTCTCCCCTCAGGCTCCTCTTCTCCAGCTGAACAGCCCCAGCTCCCTCAGCTGCTCCTCACAGCACTTGTGCTCCAGACCCTACACCAGCTCCGTTGCCCTTCTCTGGACACGCTCCAGCCCTTCAATGTCCTTCTTGTAGTGAGGGGCCCAAAACCTCAGATGCGTGATCTTCACTCAGAAGTCTGTGGAGGGAAAGGAAAGGCAGGTGTCTTCACTCACGTAGTTAGAAGCATAGCAGTCACTCCCAAATGAAGAGAAATCTCTGGGCACCGTCTTTACTGGAAGGAAACAAGGGCAGCAGATAAAGAGCAGCATCATGGGGACAAACCCTCATCAGATTTAGGAGCACCAGAAAGAAAGCTTAATATCTCTGAAGTTCATTCTTTATTTCCTTTTTCAAACCTGAAGAACACTCCGGAGTCGCCTTCAAGCACAGCAGGCTCTGCAGGGGACTGAAACACTTGCCCAGCATGAGGTAGCAAGGATCCCATTCCACTTCACGTAGGAATTAGATACTGGATGTACTGTCCTGACTATGCTAAACACAAAACACTGAGCTGCTCTGAGAGTGGTTCAGCTCTCTGCAGAAATTCATGACATCTCTGGTGTCTTCCTAGTGTTGTGCTTGTGGGTTAAACAGTGGTAGCTCAGGAATGGGGATGCTGCTGGTGTGAGCAAGAGTCCTACTCTGCCCACAGCTGACGAAATGGGTTTCTAGCTACCTGTGAAAGGAAGGTTGCTAAATGAGTTACAGTTACTTGAACAGAACAGGAAGACCTCCTCTCACCAAAGCATTCCAGATTCTGCAGGCTGGATTTCACAAGGGTTTCTGAACGTTAGGGTTTTTTAGGTCCTGTTAGGTAGATTTAGTTATTTTTTCCCTGAGGGCAGTTAGGTGCTTTCAAAACTGTAACTTGCTGTGTGTGACTCTCAGAAGTAGTGCTAGGAGGGTGGAATGCACAGCCGTTAAACTGAAAGACTTCAATTTGTTTACTCCTGTTAATGAAATCATCGCTGAATTAAACTATTTGTAAACTATTTGCAGCTAATTTAGTTAACAAGACAGATTTGTTCAGCCTCATCAGGGCAGTGTTCAGAAGCCTGGGAGCGATTAATCATAGCTCGTTTTTTCCCCCAACATTCATAAACATTCTCTGAGATTGTGTAGAATCAACATAACTGGTTTTTTTAATTTTTTGTTTCTCTTTCAGAGGTGCTATGAAGCGGGTGGTGAAAGCAATGAACCGAGTGGACCAAAGAAAGCACGAGAAGTTTGCCAACCAGTTTAACTATGCCCTGAATTAAAATGAAGGGAGAAGATGATGAACAATTTATTAAAGAGTGCGACTGCACAAAGCCTTTGTCACAGATTTGTGTTCACACTGAAATACTGTGCTAGGTGCATTTTTACTGGGGTAATTTAAAAACTTGACTTCAACTTTAACTTATTTGATAATTTTGGCTAAGGTGTGGTGGTATGGAATTAACAAGTTGATAAATATGTGAAATGTACATTAAATAGAGCGTGTTTTATGACTTGTATGTATTCTGGGTAAAATATGCAGGTTTGGGGGTTTTTTCCTTCCTAAGGGACTAGTGCAATTTATACGTCCTTTGCCAGTGTGTGTTTGTAATTTGCCTCCACTTTCATGCCTTCAGAAAAAAGATGCCTTAGAAACAATTAAATTTCTACCAGAGACAGTAACATGGAGATTATTTGCTGAGCCTACTGTTCTAAGAAGTATACCACATCCCACAGGATGGTGACTCCTGCAGGACCTCCAAAGTCCTCTGGTAACCCCCAAATCAGCTGCTTCCTTCGCATCATGAATGGGGTTGATTTCAGCAAACCGAAATCCAGGAACTAACTTATTCAAAATTGGCAGATATGGTACTGGTGGAGAAGCTGCTGCTTGTCTTCCCAAGATGGGATCTCTCAGAACTACGTCTGGAAAGCATGCTGTGGAGGGTTGTAGAGATGCTCAGAATGTGCTGCAGTGTAACCGATACCAAAAAGCTCCAGTACACAGCGAATATGGGGTTTTAAAAACTGTTTAAGAGGCAGGCTCTACTGGTGAACTGCCTGGCTTGAACCAGCTAAAACTGCATCAGGCCCACCCTGAGGGAGCATCTAAGGATCCAGATACCAACACAAGCATCTGGACTGTTCTGAGTAACTGGGCAGCAGGTTGAGGGAGTTTACACTTCTGCCAAATTCCTTTTGACTTGAGTGAGTACTGCTCAGAAAGCAGTCAGTGCTGAAGCTTGACAGTTCATCTTGCGAGAACACTGCAGTTTGGAAGAAATTTTTCTCTTCAGCACAGGTGTTTAGAAGAAGTCCTTCTAAATCACCAAAAATAAAATAATAAAGAACCAGAATTTCAAAGGATACCAAGTGCACTGGAAAGCAAAGCCACTTCCCCTCTCAGTCTAGCTAACTTGGCAGTGAAGGCTTCAGGTAGACAAGGACAAACCAAGTTTATCACCACGTCAGTTCAATCAACTGCTAAACTGATTTTATTTCTTGTTATGGATAAAGACACACACACACACACACAAACAAAAAACCAACAACCAAACCTCACACATTTGTTTGTAATAGAGGTCATTGGCTGCTGGGATCCCAGAACAGTCTATGAAACTGTTCGATCTTGGAGATCAGTGTTTGGAAGAGCCACAGAGGTCATTGTGCCACTGTTTTGGAGATCCTTGAGCTGCACAGAGGGAAGTGTTCATTTATGAGACGTGTTTTCTCTCCCCCTTGTTAAAAGAGGGGGGAGTTTATATTGTGCAGTGGCACTTGTGACATGTGATGTCAGCGCTAGAAACTTCCCAGCAAACAGCGGGTGCACTTTACCCTGTAGAGTCCCCATTTGGGGCCTTTAGTGAAATAAAAAGAAGCCCGAAGAACAAGATTGGAGAGGGAAATGGTAGAGATCTGTGAGATAAAAATGTGCTTAGGAAGTAATGCTCCACTGAGGTGCTGCTCGGTCACCTCAGTTCCAGAATCGTCAGCTGAAACCTCCCATCTGGACCAGAGTGTCCGATCCACCGGTTAAACCTCATCCTATCATGTGATACCTCTCTGCTCTCCCCCTTTCTTTATTAAAAACGTGTGTGCATGCAAAAAGCTGTTTTTCTGGAGTGCCTCCTTCATGCAGAAGGGATTTATGGAATTAAGGGTTCCCAGCAGGTGACTTGGAGATGGCTAGCTGAGACACGGGGGCGCGGGCCCTGGGTCAGGTTAGTGATGACCTTCAGTTGGCTCCTCGCAGAAGAGTGCATTAAACACAGCTCCTCTGTAGCACCGCCTTTACGCCAGCCTGCATCTACCTCCCCTTCATCCAGTGTCGGAGAAACCCCTGCTTCCCCTCCCGGGTTCATGATTGCCTCATTCCACCGAATGATTTCTCTGCAAGGGCCGTTCAGCGTATACACACACAACAGGTCTGGAGTTTTGCCACTTGGGCTTTCTCCTCAGACCTGGTCAGGCATAATTCAGAGGATTTGGGGAGCTTTCTCCTTTTCCTGGGTTTAGCTGAAGGAAAATTGTAAGGCGGCATCTATCTCTGAAGATCCAGCATTCCTTCATTAAACAGAAATCCTTTGAAGTTCAGAATAAATCAATCTACTTTTTAATAGGTCACACCTCTTTGTGCATCACTTTGCTTACAGCAGTTTAGAAATTTGAGGTCTCTGAGCTCACCAGCTTTTCAAACATCTCAGTTGTTAAACTATCTGTGTGACTATCTGTTCTGCTAGAACTTTTCTATTCCTGCCCTCAGGGCTTCTGGGGGGGAAGGGAGAGGATATAAATACTCTCATAAGTCACTCACATAATGTCTGCTGTGTGTTTTTGTCTTTGTAGCTCAGTCAGATGCTTTGCAATTGTTCTATAACGTACTTCCACTTCCTGAGGATGCTGCTTGTGATTTCCAGGTTCCTCAACACCTTGGCCCTTAGAGCGTGGTCAGGGTGAGTGGGTGTAATACAGGTTGAATATTCCACCTATCTACGGTAACTCTGACCTAAAGTGAGCTGTGCTGATGCATCTCAGTCATCCTTTTATAACTAGTGCTGTTCCAGTGGTGATACCACAACTGAAAGCAAAGTCTTCCCCTGGTTATCCTTACCTGAGTGCACAGTTGTGTCTGGGGTGTAAAAGCCTGGAAGGAAAAGACAATAGTGTGTGTGAAGGTAGCGCTGTTTGAGGTTGGAATGAAGGGTCCGGCGCTCTAATACAGAGCACTTGGTGTAAATGAGCTCACTGGGGGTTTGTGAGCAGGGCTTCTAAAAACGGTCCTTCAGCGCATTTCCTCTGAAGTTATTGAGGCAGGGTGATGGGTCCATGCTCATCTCTTGCATGATACCATGTGATTTCATTTCTCTAAACTTACTTGAGTCTTGACCTTAGCTGTCTAGGGCTGAGAACTGTAACCCTTAAAAGCTCTTAGAAACCATGTTCCTAAGATTTGTTTGGGGGTTGCTAGTTTTTTGGAAGCAAGGCACACAGGCTCTGGAAGTGGTTCTGCATGGACAACTCATCATGCCGCGCAAAAGACTTTGCAGGTTAGGGAGGGCATCAGTGAGCTCAGAGTGGACAGTACTGGAAAAAAAAAAAACAAAACAAAAAACCACACACACATGTTTTGTGCAAAGCAGAAAAATAAACCTGTTCCCCTTAAAGTGGCTGTGGGAATAGATGGCAAGGGTGTTCCTAATTATGAGGAGCTACTACCCAGAAGGAGTACTGGATCTCAGGAGCCCAGCCAGCAAAACCTTGGTTTGGCATGTGTGGGAAGAGCTGAGCAGAGATAGCCATCTGGTGGGCTCTGACACTCGTGCAAACACCTCGGTGCTCGTGCAGCTGTGCCTGTGCCTCAGCCGGTGCTGTTAAACGCTAACGGCTTTAACCACGGAGGCGATATGAACACCTCCCTGTTACGTGTCAGGAAAGGTCAGGGCATCTGGATGTTACAGCAGTGCGTAAGGGATGACAACAGCTCATTTGAAACCGTGCTTTTTGGAATGATACCACCGCAGAGGAACACTCCATGTCTTTACAGGATGGTCTGACCACGGGTAGTAACCAATAGGCACTGAAAGGGGCATTCTGCCACAGGCCCGAAAAAGATCTAGGTGCCCAAGTCTGAAACTGCATCCCAAGAAATGCTGAACGTCCCTGGGCTCCCCAAAGGTCTGTAAACGTGAGCTGTCTGGGACTTCCCACCTAGACCAGAGTTCTTGCTCAACCCTGGCGAGGCGCGTGGAAGAATTACGTGAGCACTGAAGGCTTCATCTAGCCTGTGTTTTCACACCTTGCCTAACACCCACCAAAGGCGTACCTTCAGCAAACCCACTAGCTTTAAACAGGCGCTGGCAATCGCAGCGCACAAAATAGCTGTAACGCTGGAGCACAGGTTCAGGAGAGGTGGAGTTCCAGATCCCTTCTCAGCCTAGGAGGTGACAGTCCCATTCCCTGTCTCAGGAGACTGCCCAAGCCACAGGCAACTCCAATGCAAGGGGGCAGGTCACACCACCCATTCTCCTGTGGACGCTGAAACTGAACCACAGTGGAGCCACAAGTGCTTCGTGTAAGAGACTAGACAGAAGGCAAAGAAGAGCCTTCCAGATTACAGTCCCCAGCCTGGGGCAAGGGACCCTGAGAGCTGGGTCTGAATCCCTGTTCCCTAGACACCTGCCATTAAAGACACCACTGAGTTTCAGATTCAGGAAAGAGCTCTCATAGCAATTGTCACCAGCTCCAGGCTGAAGATCAGCCCTTAGGACCTCTTGGACACCAAAGCCAGAGAGAAGGGTGTTACTCTGATGACTACTGAAGAGCTGTTTCTCCCTGTGTCTGTTTTGGGATGCACTGGGACATCTACATTTAAATAAAACCAAAACAATTAGCAACATGCTGCTCCTGGGTGAAAATAACACTTGCATTTGCATCCGGAAACACCTGAGGAAAACTTCACAGTCCTGGGAGTGGAGAGTGAAGACAAGCCCATAGCAAGGTGAGAAAGGAAAAACAGTGTAGAGACTGTGTCAGGGAGGGGTGAGCCAGGAGCAGAAGGTGAAGACAGGAAGGGGCATTAGCCTTCCTAACAAGGGGCATCATCCCACAGAAGCCAAACCAGAAAACCAAACTTTGTGGTAGCAACAGAGTCAGCAAATACCTGAAAGTCCACAATAAAAGGCAGGTCTGAAGCCAGGTCAGTGAGAGAAGATCAGGGTGAGGATCAGTAAGGTACAAGACCAAGCACAGCACTTACACCACAGCTCAAGTAGGGGTTCTACCTAGGTGCAGTTCCCCTGCAAGCAGCTGGAAGGCTCAGGGAGGAGACCCAGGGAGGTCTCCCAGCTTGGCTGGTTTTGTGGCAGTCTGACCCAAGGTGATGCAGCTGTGCCATATCACGGCAGGTCTCGAACTGCTGACAGGGTGTGGGGGGAGGATTACAGAGATGGTGAAAGGTTAATGAGAGAAATGAGGGCCTGTGGCCTGTTCTGAGCCCTAGGAGCACATCTTTTAAATGGATGTGGTGGGATAGTACAAAATTCTCTAGAGAAACTGAAGGACTTAAGGAAGAGGGTGGGAAGCCCTGATAGAGGCTAAGGCCTTAGAGCAGCAGCCCAGATCAAGACTGGTCTGGACCCTGCCCATCCAGCACCACTTCAGCTGGGAGGGATGCTAAAGATCCCGAAATTTAGCAATCCCCTGGAAGATACATGCGGATTAGAGCTGGCTGTGCCTGGCCACCAGACAAGCTGTGACCCATGGGACAAAGTTAATGCTCTTCCAGCTGCTGGAACTGGATGCCGTCCCTGAAGGGAAAGAAGGGGAGAGACCTATTAATTACTCATGTTTCTGATTTGATGTTTTCCCTTCTCTTCCTCTCCTTCAAAGCTGATTGAGTGGAGAAGGAAAGAAATTAATTACTGTCCATGCTGAGCCTTTCCCATGAGCTAGGTCTGTGCAGCACAGCCCGAACGCAGAACCAGCTGAGGCGAGCGGTCTGGGGGCAGCCCCTGCCATGTCGAGAGGACAGCACAGTGCTGGCTGGGTTAGCAACAGGCTGCGCCAGAGCCTGGGGTGAATGGGACTGTCCTTCCCTCCGGTGCAATTTGTTTCTCCATCCTTAAATATCATCACGAAAATACCATCACTTGGCTTTCTGGGCAGACTTCCCTCGCTTTTCTGCCCGTCAGTGCCCGGAGCAAAACTCCGGCTCTCCTGTGCCACAGGCTCATTCGTTTCTGCACAGCATCAGGAATCCCCTCTGTCAAGAGGTTAAGAAAAAAGCTTATTAAAACTGTTTAAATGCAGTGCTAATTAGTTTAGATGTAATGAGCAGCATTAGGTGTCTGGTTGCTTTGAAAGGGATTGTTGAATAACCATTTCTGCCGACATTCCATTTGCATAATGACAAGGTGTTGGCATCGCATCCACCATTAATTTGCTGTATTTATAATGCCATTATGGATCCACTCGTAGCCTCACACACCATAAAAGGTCTATGGGAATAAAATACATGATTCTGCTCGCTTGGAAATCGCTTGTGGATACCTTTGGATTTTTGTAATGGTAATTTTGGCAGCTGAAGGCTAGCAGGAGGAGAGGCTGCCATGCGTCTGCATGAGGGCTGAAACTAGATGTTGCTCTCACGGGTGCAGAAGCCCTTATTTTCCCCAATGCTGAAGCCGAAGCTGCAAGTGAGAGTGTGATCAGGTACGTGGCAGAGCGTGCTCAAAGCAAAGGCAGTGTTTCACTCCAGACCACCTCCACGAGGTGCAGTGCTGATGCTCTGAGTCCCCAAGAGCATTCTTCATCCCCGATCTCAACCTACCGATCAGGTCACAGAGAGCACAGCTTGGTACTACAGACCCCAGCTCCACACGAGGGGTTGAAGCAGCCCAAGCAGCAGCTCATCTGCCTGTGTTCTGCTCCCCTCACACAGTCTCTGGGGACAGAGACAGGGCAGGGAAAAACAGCTTGTCACCCTGCCTGGTTAAGGGTGGAAGGGCAGGGAGGAGTCTTGTAATGGATGTGAGTGGGGTTGTGAGGGAAAAAAAAGGAGAGAAAATGAGCAGTAATTGAGATATTTGTGCTGAGGTTTGTAGATTTATGTACCTTCTCTTGAAAAAGCAGCAGTTTACCAAAGGGGGTGAGTCTTTACTGTGCCAGTCATCATCCCGCATAAATTGCAGGTCTTTGCTGTGGTGCCATCCCTCCTTTATTGTCACTGTAAAATGTTCCTGGTTTGTGACATGACAGGGAAGAAAATATAAAAGATCTAATTTAAAATCAAGTCTAGCCCTTTGGGCGGAGGGCATTAGTCTTAGCTGGCTGAAGCTTTGGCATGTAACGAGATAGAGTGAGTGGATCATATATGGATGTTGCCTGACCCTGTGTGCCCAGACTTTTGGGTGCTGATCATGAGCTGCCCCCTGTGTCCTTGGCGCTCCTCTGTTGATACAGGGTGCGTCCACAGGATTTAGCCTGAAGGGCCCCGCAGATTTGACAGCTCCAGATTTACCATGCTGTGATAACCCACCCAGCTGCGCTGAAGCTTATTCTGTGTGATGAATCCGCATCTCTGCCAGACAGCGTCAGGGAAGCAGACAGAGCTCCGATTTTCAGGGTTGTTTTCACTGCCATTGTTCTGCCCACCTGAGATGTCTGTGTAACACGGGCGTGTGCCACAGAACAATATGGGCAGAGAGGGGGAAAAAATGCACCAGATAGAGAAGAACGTGGTTTATGTGAACCCACTTTGTCAGACAAACAGAAGAGGAGCCTTGTTCACTTGTCTATTCCCTTCAACTTCCACATCCTCTCTGAGCCATGCCTTGGGTTACCTCCCAGAGGCTGGCAAATCTTCCAATATCGTTAAAAAAACCTTTATTTGCTCTTAAGAAAGGCTTTACGACAGCAGTATTTGCTTGCTTACCCTTTGAGACAGAACCTGAAGACCAGAACTGACCAGGCGTTGTAAAATAATGTTCCTTTAGCATTTAAATACACCAGTGTTTGAGCAGAACGATTTTATACACTTCACGCAGGAGTTAACGGGTGTTTGCCGATGTAGCAGACATCATGGCATATTTTGGGGAAATGGATTTAAGTTCATACTGGCAAAACTTGTTTTTAACTTTTTGCTTACATAGTATAAGAATAGAAATACCTAACATGATGTGAGTTCAGTCTGAAACGGGACGTCTGCAGAACAGGTGAAAAAAAAAAACTTGTTCAGTGTAAGTTGAAGTATTTTAAGTAAAACAGATGCAGTTTCCTCCTCTTTTTTTTTCAGTCATATAGTGAACAATGGTCAGATGCAGTTAATACTGAATCACTTTTCACTAGTAGAGACTTGCATCCTTGGATTTAACATTGGGTTCATGGGAATTAGTTCCAAAATGTGCTGATGCCCCAGATCTGCTTTGGTACGTGCCAAAGACATCACTTGAAAATATTGTATCAGACTCTGAATTGACAGGTGAAAAAAAAAAACTTGTTCAGTGTAAGTTGAAGTATTTTAAGTAAAACAGATGCAGTTTCCTCCTCTTTTTTTTTCAGTCATATAGTGAACAATGGTCAGATGCAGTTAATACTGAATCACTTTTCACTAGTAGAGACTTGCATCCTTGGATTTAACATTGGGTTCATGGGAATTAGTTCCAAAATGTGCTGATGCCCCAGATCTGCTTTGGTACGTGCCAAAGACATCACTTGAAAATATTGTATCAGACTCTGAATTGTGCTGCTCATTGTGTCTGAGAGGAGAATTTGTCCTCTGGCACTAACGTGCTTTGCTAAATGTGCTCTTGAATGTGTTCTGCCTTCTGAGTCCCCTAACACTAGATTTTATGAATGAGTAATAATGCAATTTTAAACAAAAATAACTCACAATACGAACCAGAGAAAACACCTCCTGCTTGTGACATAATCATCTTCCCCTCAGTCAGGAGGTTCTGCTGACACTGAAGTGGGTCCCTGTTTCTTCTCATTGATGACCCACTGAAAACAAGCTTCATCCCTCCAGAAAGCTCTGTGCAGAAGCACAGGCCGGTGCATGCAGCGTGGCAGATGCATCAGGTAGGTACTGTGAGGGAATCACCTTTGGGGCCTTGCTGGGGGACCGGAATAGGGTCCTGGGGGGCTTTTTGTGACTGTTTAGTGTGATAACCTCAAATTGCCACATCCAGCCCTGTCTCACCCCCTTAAGGAGCCAGAGCACCAATGGGCAGGAACACAGATGACGGAGTCAGGGCGCTAGCTGTAGCGTACTGGCTGCTGAGCGTTCAGCCCAGGGATGATCCTCAACAGCTGCCCTACGCTGGGTCATCGAGCTTCTTGCTGCAGCTCTGTACCCGTGCAGACAGGTCCAACACCATGGACCAGCTGCAGGGCAGTGCTTCAGGCAGCATGGTTGGAGAGTCCGCTCTGGGAACTCCGAAGAGCCCCCGGTACAGACAATACCCTGAGAGGGGTGGTGAGCGCAGCGCGCTCAGTGCTGCTGCAGGTCTGCACACGGGAGATGACATGCACTAGAGCAGAGGCTCTGCAATTTTGCTTCTCTGAGATCAGACCTCTGCACGAGGCATTCGAGCACGGGTTGTCAATAACTTCCTAAACCACGTGGAGAAAGATACCTGCAGCTCTGTTTTCAGCACACTGTAAAATGTGAGAAGCCTTGTTAAATCGAGTTTAATGACCAGGAATCTCAGGCTAAGTGACTCCTTCATCCAACAGCTGAGTGTGAGTAATATTACTCACATGAGCAGGATGCTGAGCCACACGGAGTAGGAAAATCATCTGCTCAGAAGCTCTGAGCAGCTCCCTGCTGGAGTTGAATTATTTTCCACCTGGGGGAATTGTTTGGTGCTCCCGGTGTGCAGACAGCGTTTGAATCATCTCTTAATTAAGCCGGGTCATATCCCATCTGAGCTTCAGTTGCTGGTAGCACTCATCTTCAGCTGCCAGCAGCACTAGCTCAAACCTGGGCACTGGGGGAGTGTGGGGAGTCCTCTGAGAATCCCTTTCCCAATTTTCTTCCACCGGTAAAAGCTGTGCAGAGCTGTACTCCAAGCACGTGTAGTGTTTCCCCTGAAATTTTACTTCAGAACGTCTTTTATCCTAAAAGTTCTTGTTCTTACAAATGCAAATGAGTCTGGTCCGAGACTTCTGGCACTGAATGCGGGGAGATGAACACCCGGGATGGAGCCGGGGTGCCCGCATCCTCCCTGCGGGTTGCAAGGAGGCCCCAGCACCCCGCGGGCGGTGGAAACGCCCGGCTCTTGCAGGGCTCTGCACCGCGGAGCAGGCGCCCCTGGCCGGTAATACCTGGGATGGAGGCAGTTTTATCTCCACCCGACCCAGAACGAGGAGACCAGGGAGGGGGACCAGGAGGAAGGAGCCGAGGGCGGGAGCGGAGCACGGCGGGCAGCGATGCGGTGCGGGAGGGGGTTCCGGGGGGCGCGGGGCATGCG
>NW_010401339.1:33441-34222 GCF_000710305.1 Buceros rhinoceros silvestris
GCGAGGGCGGGACCGGAGCACGGGCGGCAGCGATGCGTAGCGGGAGTGGGTACCGGGGGGAGCGGGGAATGCGCAGCGCTCAGGCCGGTTCACTCCCCAAAATCGCTCTGGAAAACGCTGATTTCTTAAAATCGTCGCTGGGAAAGCAGCCGTCAAATTTCTGGACTGAGAAAACAAACAAACGACCAAAAACTGGTGGAAAGAGAGAGTTCTTCCCCGGCGTGTGAGGAAACGGGATCAAAGCGTCCCCGCGGCCCGGGGCTGGGAGCTGGAAAACGCTGATTTCTTAAAATCGTCGCTGGGAAAGCAGCCGTCAAATTTCTGGACTGAGAAAACAAACAAACGACCAAAAACTGGTGGAAAGAGAGAGTTCTTCCCCGGCGTGTGAGGAAACGGGATCAAAGCGTCCCCGCGGCCCCGGGCTGGGCGCTGCAGCCAGCTCGGGGGGCGGAGGGGGGCGAAGCGGTTGTAGACTTTTTCTTTGAAATTAAGAAAAAAAAAAGATAAAGTAAGGATTATAAAAGAGCCGGTTTGATACTAGTTTAAAAATAACCAGCAGAAAGGCGATGGAAAGTTTATTTTATTTTTTAAAGTGGCGGAATCTGAATGACAGAACCGATGCATTAAGTTTACGGAAATCCAGAAGATCAGACTCCCCGTCTGCGGAAACACAGGAGAGATCTCAGATTCTCTACGAGAAAAAAACTATTAAAAAAATTTCTTAATATTGTACACCGGAGATCGGCAAAGCCAATTAAGAAAGTGCAAACAAGGGAACTAA
>NW_010401340.1:0-201 GCF_000710305.1 Buceros rhinoceros silvestris
TGATTTCCCATGTACCATTATTTTAACATTTAATAAAAACAGACTTAAAAAAAAATAAAAGGGAACGAAGAAATAACAAACGACAATAAATCAAGTGGGAGGAGGAGGAGGAGGCAGCTCTTTGGATTTTGGGAGGTTTTATTCTTTAATTTTATGGTTTGTTTCCCACTTACCTTTAACCCAGCACGGGCTCCTTGGGGG
>NW_010401340.1:569-885 GCF_000710305.1 Buceros rhinoceros silvestris
CCTCCGCAGTGTCCCCCGGTGGGGGGGCCCCGCTTCCCTGGCCCTGGGGACCCTGGGGTTAACGGTGACAGCGCAAAAAGCAAACAGACACAGTAAATAAAGACACACATAGAGACAAAAAAAAAAAAGGACAAAAAAAGGTTTCTTAAAAAAAAGTGGCAATTTTTTTAATAAAACAACAGCTATAAATAAATGTAAATATAATAAGTGGATTTACTTGCAAGAAAAACAGATAGTATTTTTTTTCTTTTCATTTCTGTTTTCTCCAGCTTAAACTGTGAAAAATAAAAAATGAAGGCAGCGGAGAGCGGGGTAG
>NW_010401341.1:0-25958 GCF_000710305.1 Buceros rhinoceros silvestris
GGGAAGATGCAGTCGAGAGTCTTTGCTGTGGAGCACGGTGGGAGGCTGAGAGACAAGAGGCAGGAGTTGAAATGAAGAAAAAGAAACTCTCCTCTCTGCTGAGGAGAGTTGGGCAGTGGGTAAGGGTTCCTCGGGGGTTTTCCACACCCAAGCCCTGAGCGATCTGGTCTGGCCCTGCTGTGAGCAGGAGGTTGGACTAGAGAGCTCCTTCCAGCCGGAATTTTCTAATGATGTAAGCTTTGATGGGTGGTGTCCTCCGCTCAGCCTAAGGTCTTTCAGGTGCCTTTGTGGATGCTGCCTGCCGGAAGGTCTGGATCTGAATAACCTGGTGGAGCATAAGAGCAGCTGCCCTTCCCCACCTAAGGGCGAATCTCTTCCCCTAGCTCTTTGAGCCCACCTTTAAAGCATGTTATTAGCCTTTTAATTCTCTCTATCATTTTTCTTCCAGCATATGAAAGGCGTGTCCAGTCTTGGACCAAGAGGTGATGGTCTGGCCTGCAATTTGTGCATGTTATGTAGAAGAAAAGGAAAAGCTAGGAGAGAATTGTGGTACTAACAGGTGTAAAATAAAAAAAAAACCAAACACCAACAAAACAACTGTCTGGTTGAGAAAGCGAGGCCTCCTTTAGCTTTGATCTTCTTTTCTCATTAAGAAAATTATTTACATTACATGTAATCATACTGAATTTGTAAAATCCAGCACACAGGGTAAGTTGTGTGAAGAACTGAACTTCAGTTCTTCCCTTTGTGCATTATGAACTAAAGATAAATACAGACTTCCCGCTTCTCCCTCCTACATGCACTGAGCCATGCCTTTTTTTTTTGTGCACAGAGGAGATTTTTTCTACTTTGGAGCAGAGTTGTGCAGTAAAATAAGTTGTTTCCTATGTAATCCCGGTGTCATTTCTAGGAAAGTTAGAAGAGGGAGGGGGTGGGAAGAGCAAGATCATGACTGAAGCTACTGAGTGATCTTTACAGAATTGCAATGAAATTATTAAGATATTTTTGTTATCAAAAATTTCTGTGTGGTGCTGTGTGCCACATCGCTTGAATCTGATTTGTGAAGGGGTCAAGGGATGGGTTTTCGCTTCTTGAGATGCTGGGGTCTCACTTAGAGCAGCTTATTACTGAAAATGAAGTCACAGGCAATACACCATCAATATTCTGGGTATTTCATAACATGCAAGATGAAGAAACCAAGTCCTCTTAGGCACCGATTCCTATCTTTTCTTTAATCTTGGCGCTTCGGCTGTGAAAGCCGTGCTGCAGCTTTTGGGAGGGCTGTTAAAGGAAATTAATGTAAGCACACAGAGGAGCAGTGAGTCAGCGATGAATAGAGCCAGCGATATTAGATACCAGCCTAATTCAGCATTGTTCATTCTGCAGCCAGAGGAGAAGTTAGGGACCAATAATTAAAGCAGGAATTCTAATGCATGTGCACAAGCAGTTTAAATTCATACTTGCTATATTGCTTGATGTAATCTTCGCGTTTTATTACAGGGTATAATTTAAATACAGCTAATGGAGTATTTTGTCAGTAGCTCTTGCTCCACATTCAAAAACAGCATTAAAAAAGCCTTCAGCTCTTTCAGAGAGGAGGTGGAGTATCACTTTTCCTGTTCAGGAAAGGCAGTCACTGTGGTTCCTCCTTTGATACAGCAGGTGCTCCAGTTGCCACACCACCAGCTGCGTTAGGATTTTACCTCTAGATCATTTTTATATGCACATCAGCCTCTCAATACTATGTGTGATATTCCCTGTTTCATTCCTCAGATGCTTTAACATCTCTGAGCGTCAAGGAATGACAGCAGAATGTGCTCCAGTTCCTCAAGAAAATAGTACAGCAGCTTCACAAGCCTTCCCAAAACCAGTAACTACCACTTAAAAAGCCTTAATTAACAGACACGAGGGGAGACACTCCTCAGCTTTCAGAGGCTGCTTGAGCTTGCACCATCCAAACTGCTTTTCCTCATTGCTGGCGCTTGTGTGGCTGCCGATGTTCAGTAACACTGGCCTGAGCAAGTTCCCGTGTCGTGGTACGGAGAACAGCTGGCCCTCCTACCATCTCGTCTTCGATAAGGCTCCTGATGTTGCTAAAACCAGGAAATGCTGGTAGTGAAATTTCCCTAGATTAGAAAATCGAGGAAGATTTTAAATGAAACCGCTTTGGACTCGCATCTTCTCCTTTCCTCAGAGCTGGAGAGCTCTGCTGAGAGCCCCAGTTAGCAGTACCCACCCCCAGCCTGGGATGTTTCTTTGTGCTGGTGGCTCTTCTCATGCTCTTTTTAGGCTGTTTGTTTCTGCTGCCTTATGACAAACTTTTTCTCCTCCTCTGACGTACAATTTTGGGGAAGTAAATAGCATTTCCACAGGTTTAAAAAGCTGTTTTAAAAAATATAATACAATTTTTGGGGTGTATGCTTTTCCTTAACTCTTTCATTGTGGGACTTGCGTGCCCTAAGGAGTAGAAGGATGTTTCATGTGCAGAGTAGAGAAGCACCTGGGTAGCCACATGCAGTCCATGTCGTTCCTCCTGCAGCGTGTCAGGTGGTGGTTTCTCATAGCCCACAGAGTTTGGGAGATGGTGTTGCTGAGAGATGCCATTGACCCAGTTCTAAATATTCTCCTCCACCTTCTCTCTGCTTTTCTGAGTTTATATCTAAATTTTGTGTAGGTGCCGCAGTGACAAGAGCTGTTACCAATCTGTTGTTGCACTCAATATGCAAAATTTCTTGAAAGTGCTGATCGAACCGAAATGCTGTGGAAGAGCAATAAAGATTGCAGCACCGCAACTGAAGGTAAACGCCGCAAATTTCGCACCTTGTGAAGGAGCTGCTGTCTGTGCAGGTCATAAATCTGTGGCAAAATGGCTGTTTGCTCAACTCTTGTGCCGGTTGTCTTCTTGGCTTTGCCTAAGTGACACGTAACCCCTAGTGCCACGTAATTCCTCCTTTATAACGTTCATCCAGCAGCTTCCGTGTTGACCTGGTGACACAGCAGTCACTGTTACAAAAGAAAACAAAGAAAAAAACATCCATTTTCAGTTATAAACTACTGGATGTTAGATGAAAACAAGGCATAAAGAAAAATCTTCATGCTGTTGCCTTGCAGGTAGAGATTTCTTCATTTTGGGGTATTTTGAAGAAAAAACGAATGGAAAAAGTGCCACGAAATGGCTGAATTAAACACAGTAAAACTGCATGATTTATAATTATATGTATTGTATTATATTATAACTACTGCTAAACTAATTTGTAGTTACTGTAGTTATTCAGCACCACAACTGTGTGTGTTTTAATGAGTAAAATCCCGACTGGTCTAGAAACTGGCCCTGAAAGAGCTTGTCTCTCCTCCTCCCACACAGTTTTCTTAGAGATGGTTATACATTTCTAGCAGACCGCTCTCCGGAAAGGAAATATATCTCCTTTTTTGCCCAGAAGTCCATCTGCTGGCACGTCCACTGGCATTCAGCATGGCTCCAAGGCACTGGAAAAGTGGGTGAGATTATTATCTTCTATTATTTCTCTTCCATAATTAATAGGAAATGTGCTACACCATAAATATATGCACTAGGAGAAGAGGTCCATTGGAGCTGGAGTTTAACTGCACTCCTGATCAAGGCACTCGTCGTGGATGGTATTTTCGGGCTGTGAGGCTTCATGAGCCCAGGGATACGGTTTGGACGCTGAGTCGCAGGGTTACGTGACTTATGCACACGCATGAAGCCATGTGAAAGGTACCTTTTGGCACCGCGGGAGTGGATGTTGCTACTAGGTGAAGGCACATCCCTTCCAGCTGGGTACTTTGGAACGTGTGGTTCCACACTGGGGTTCTGGCAGTAGGAGAGCACAGCGGGTTCCCTCTGGGCTTGGGTTTTGACACGTCAGACACAGCCCAAAGTAAGAGACAAGTTATATTGCTGCGGTGTGAAGGCAGGAGTTTTCTAACGCCCCAGCTGTGGCGCTGGCAGCGGGGACACTAACAACACTTACATGGTGCTTATAAGCTGATAAATGTAATTGTGGGGTTTGGGAACTCCTAAGATTCCCGTCTCGCAGACGCTACTCGTTAAAATACTCTTTCTTGTGAGCACGCCTTCTGAATCGCTAGGATTCCTCCTGGTTTCTACTATACTGGCTTAAGGATTGTCCTCAAGTTAGGATGTGCTGCCTCCATAGAAGGAGTCGTTGATTATCAGACCCTTAAAGAAAAGGAGTTGGATTTACCTCTGGGAGAAAAGGCACAACTCAAGGGCCTTTGCACCTTTTGTAGCAATAGAAGTTGCAGAGTTAGGAGCGTTAAAGGCCAAACACAACAAACAATCCAGAGGATGAGCAGTATGTGGTCACGTAAAGGTAAACACAATGAATTCAAACTCTTCGTTCAGCTGGAGGTGGGAGGGGGCAGGGGAGAGAATTGCATGGGGACTATACCATGCCGGTCGCAAAACCGGTACCCATAGGTGATACTTGTCTTTTTCCTTTAGATTCCCCACTTGTTTGGTTCTGTAGTGATGTCAGATGTCAAAATCAATGCCACAACAAAAATTCCCCTGAACAGCGAGCAAGAACTAGTAGTTCAAAGGGACTGCTGATGTGAAAAGCCTGTATTCTCTTGATGTTGCTGCTTGGCACCGCTGCTGACTGGGTAGTGAAGCGGATAACAAATATTGGCATGGGTAAGTGGCAAGTGTCGCTGAAGACCTAGATTTTGTTTGTAGAGCAAACACCCACAACAGACAGAAAGATCCAACCTGGCAGGCCAAGCAGGGCTCAAAAGGCCCAAAGAAATGTGGCTGAAACACTTTGTGTGGTAATAAAGTAGAGGATGAAAGTCCGTCAGCTGCACCATAGCAACCAACAGAGGCTCTGGGGAAAAGATCACTATAGGAAAAGCAAAGGACGGGCGTCTCTTGTAACTCAGGAGGAACCCCGTTGCTGCGTCCCGGGGAGCTCGGCTGCGACGGTGAGTGCTCTCCGTTCACATACAGTCTCTGCTAACATCTCTCTAAAATGTTTCTGATTCTAATTTAAGCACTGACGAAAGCTTCTTGACTCTGCTGGGAGAGAGCTTGTCTTCCTCAAATCAAAAGCTGTGATGGATGAATTTGGCACATAAACAGTAGCTGCGACTTTGAGGTGTAAGGCCATAAAGCAAAGAGCAGTTGGGTAAGAGCCTGATCACCTTGCAGAGGCCAAACCAGCTGGCGCAGTCATGCTTCATGTGTAGAAGAGTGAGACTGAACATAAGCGAGAGGACGGGGTGAAGGTGCCTGCTAAGACACCAATGGAAGGGATTCGATAAAATGGATGCATGTGCGTTAATCGTCATCGTGATCTCTACTCCTGCTTGAAGAATTATTGCTGCAGAGGGCCCGTGGACCATGCTGATCATGCCCATCTGTTTTCCTCCTGAGGGTAAAGATTTTTCTTGGTTTGACTTGTGGTTTTCAGAGTGACTGGGTGGGGTTGTGGTGAGAGAGGGCTCTCACTTGGCTGACAAAAGCTACAGACAATTATCACATTTGAAAGGCTTTTTCTTGGGACTGAGAAATAGGATCTTGGAAAAAAATGTAGCTTGGGAGAGATGTTTGTTTATTTATATCGAAGTCCCATGAGAGCTGTGCCAGAGGCTGAGGTCCCACCTGGGCCCGTTATCCTCCACAGTGAAATGGGTCTTTGTCACCAGCATAGCATCTACCACGCGTATTCCTAGAACCGGGGACCAAGCTGTGGGTGACCTTACCACCACTTCACGCAGCTCAAAGAAACTGAGGCTGATGACTTCGTGTAAATCGCTTAACACCTGCTAGAAACAGCCTCACCAGGCTTCTTTACACAAGTTCTGGTATCACAGGGTCCTGCGGTAGATAGACAAACCATTTGCTAAGAATGCTTTGAAAAGCGCTTATCGCCACGTGACAGATGACATCAAACCCGCATGCGCTCTGCGTCTCTTCTGCAGGGTCTGTGCTGAGGATCCTCTAAAGCAAGCACGTGAGGACCACAGAACATCAGTGGTGTGGACCACCTCCAGTTTCATTTGTGGAACCAACAGGGACAACCTGTTCCAAAGGAAAAGTAATGTTAAGAAAATATTTAGTCATTCCTAACCGCTCCAGCCTTCACTTTCTCTGCGAGGACAATGCATACAAGACGCATTCGAGATACTTAACTCTGTCCCATTCCAAGTGTTTACACACGATTCCTGGTTTTTCTTTTCCTGGCTACTCCTCCCAATATCTGGAAGCAAGAAAGCAGCACTATGCATTCTTTTGATTATCTACAGACCACTGGAAACCTGCTGGCTGATCCCATCTCAGAGATGGCTGCTGTGGAAAACACAAAGACTTCATGTGGCTCTAACTTCACCTGATCGTGACACAAAACTTCTCCAACAGTTCAAGCTTATCAGTAGCTTACCCCATGGCTGTGAAGATCCAGGTATTCACAGAAATACCTTTTCCCCCATACTAGCGCTTGTGTGACAACCCGCCTCCTCCTGAAGATGTGTCTGTGTTCCCATTTTTCTGTAAGCCTCTCACAGAGCAAAGAAAACATCATTAACGGGGCATGTATTTGTGGCAGCTGAAGAAAAAAGGAATATTCGGGTTGGTGTTAATATGTAAAAATCATTTAAGGTTTTCTGGTTAGCAAGGAGCTTTTTATTCATAAAAATGTGTCACAGGAAGTGCAGCATGTTATGTGTGTTATGTGACACTTCATCGTAAGAGATTGTTTTTGCTGCCAAATAGCTCTTGGTTTTTTTTTCTCAGCATACTCCCAGTGTTCCCCTCTTAGTTTATCCACGTATTTTTCTACAAGTATGCGTGTTTTTGTAAGCACAGGTTTCCAGTGTCTCTGAACTTGCTCCCCAGGGTCTGACCCTGTCGCTGAGGCTGAACTAGTGAAGTGATTTAACACACGGGGATTCCAGGTGGGGTGTAACCGGAGGAGGGAACGCAGCCCACCCAAGTCTGAGCCCGTGAACGCCAAGTTAAGCAAATTTACTAGCGGTCTTCTTCCCTTTAACCCCCCCAACAAAACATGTAATCAAAAGGTGAAGAGTTCAGCTGTGGAACAAACAGGACCTCTTTAAAAACATGTAGCTGGCTGTGGCCAAAGACAGCCTGATGTCATTGGGTGGGAACTTCCCCTCGCTGTGTGTGAGCAGCATTGGAGCGATGCGATGCGAGATGTGAATCAAATCACAGGGGCAGTTTGAGTGCGTTCCGGGGTTCGCTTGTTATGACCGCTCTGCACCACCAGTGATTGTCTCTTTCAGCCCCTTGTTCACGTGCGGTCCATCGGGCCCACGCGATTTTCCATTCCCCGCCACGCTGCTCGTACACAGACTGAAAGCTAATCTGATTTGCAAAGCTGTCACTCACGGCATCGATCAGGAGGCAGATAATGGTGTTAGTGCAATCATTAAAGGGCAGGCAGCTCTTGCGCTGTTTTCTGTGAACAGCTCGTGAGGCCCCATCTACGCCGCGGCCATGGCTGGTGAGGGGAACCTGGCTACGGACGAGTTCCCTCCAGCTGGGTTTTATCATTCGCATGGGTTGGCCCAAGGCTGCTAAGACCTTTAGGTACACAGTTTAGATTTTTTTTTTGTCTGTTTGCAGAGCTAGAAACTAGTTTTGCCAACAAAACATTTCCCAGGCAGCCTGTTAGACTTAGATACCTTTATAGCAAATCCCTTGAGAAAAGGCCACGTGTGCTGCTGTCACAAAGTGTGCCAGAAAATATATTTGAAAGAAAAATGGGTACGTGTGTCAGTGTCTCTAAGTCTCACTGTTCCACATATAGCTTCAATGGTGATAAGAGAAACAAAGGTCAAAGGCCGGCTTCCCCACATCACTACAGAACAGCCAGGGATTCTATCCTGACTGTTTTACGCTGAACTATGGCCAGCAGCATCAATCAGCTCTTAGTTTTGAGAGCTCAGAGCAAAATCAGTCGAAGAAGCAAATCAGCTGGATGGTTTGTTCCTACTAGTACATGAGCCTTTGTCCGTAGCGTTAAACTTCCACACAGTGTTTTCTTTTCTCATAGAAAGGTCAGGACTGACTAAGAGGAGTTTTCTTGGTCTGCAGTGAATTACAGTAATATATATGTCTGAGATATATGACAGTAATATATATGTCTGAGAGATCCAGATGAAACGCCCATCTCTATTACATCTTGCTTTTCCCAGGAAGAAGGGAAAGAATATTTCATTTTTAATCACTCTGAGTTCACAATTTCACTTGCATGTTTATATTTATTCATTAATCACACTCAAGAAAAAAAAACCCAGCAGATAACAAACAGCTTCACAACTGGCATTGATTTTCAAAGAAATCTGTTGCCGGTTTTAGAGTATTACATTCGCAAAGGTCAATAAACTCAAAACGCACAGACTCGTCATTTGAACCTACAGAGTGCTGAGGGGGAAACGTGCATCACGAAGAGCTAATCTCTTCAGAATCATCCGTCTCAAGTGTTTGCCTCGGGTTATTTTTTAGCATTAAAAAAGCATACCATGTATAGCCATGACCTTGCCAAGGCAGCTGTGATGTCGTGTATCAAAAATAATTAATATCCTGATTTTCAGATGATTCAAAATTTGCTTGACCCAAAGCCAAAATCTTCATGCTCTTCTTTTTTTCATTATGGATTATTCATTTTGTTTCTTGAAAGGAAGAAATGACAAGTATCAATGTTGTTATCCCATTTCAAATACGTGAGTATTGCGTGTCTTTATAAAATGCCTAACCAAAATGGTTACTGCACTGATATTTTATGGTGATACTAACTTTGATTATCATCCATATGGCATTTAGCAGTTTTACACAAGTGAAAGCGTCCTTTGCTGTTAGAAATTTAGGTGGTTGGTGGGAAACACGGTCACCCTGTTTGCCATTTTAGATCGGCGCGAATTCGGCAGCGTCGTTGTCCTTTGGGTGAGTGGAAACAGCTGTTATATTGATAAACCCAAGGACTAACAGTCGCAAAACATAGGTGATTCCACCACTACTGCTTGGCCCAGGAAGCCTCAGAAACCAGCCTCTGCCCTCAGGGACTGACTCGCGCAGCAGAGTCACGCGTAGCTGTGCGAGATGGGCTTGGAGCAGCTCAGAGGTTCTGGCCAGTTCCATGAGCACCCTTTACCTTGATGTAACGTGGCTGCACGACAGGTGGGTGCCAAGGGGTTAAACTGGTTCAAGGGACACCAGCAGGGCGATTCTGGCCTGCTATAGCTTCTGAAAAAGAAGTGGTAGCAGCATCGACATTGTTTGTGAAGTCCTTTGGAGCTGAGCAGAGCAGCCGTGCCCCTCACAGCTCCTTCCCCTGACTCACGGCGCTCCTGAGCGGGCAGGGGAGTCTCGGGTGAGACATGGCTGACTTCCCCTCGAATGCCCTTCCAGTCCGTAATCCACAAACCCCGCTAATCTGCACTGGGGCTTCCCTGCATTACGGTGGATTAGTGACATCCTGCTGTATCGCACAGCGTGTTTACGCACTGTTTGCAAACCCTGCGCGGTTGACCTCATGGCAAACACTGGTCTGTCGTTTCATGTACTGTCAACCTTGTTTAGCACCCGTATTATAAAAAAAAAGTATAAAAAGTCAGGCATGTTATGCTTACTTTGCAGCAGGGTGTTATGCAGCATACTGCACTGTATTTTATAGCCACCCCAGTTTTCGGAACCTTGCAGGGGGAGGGTAAATATCTCTCGGCGCATTCAGCCACTCCTCCACGCAACAGCAGCCTCTCACAAATCTGTCAGGAGGTGGTGGTGGTGTTCGGGGACTTCACCTGGATTCCCCTTTGCTCCACAGCCCTTTTCTAGTGGCTTGGCTTCCAGCCTAGCAGCATTACTTGCTCTCCCTCTCTCAAAAAAAAGCAGTAAGCCTCCATCGTACGGAAGCCTGACAGTATGTCCCTGCTGCTGCAGGCTTCAGTCACCCTGTTGGAAAGGTCTGCTGGAAGTCTTCCTCCAAGCAGGGCTCTGATGACAAGTGGTCCTGACTAATGCAAAAGGAGGAGCACTGCACAGGACCCGCTGAGTTCCTTTAATCTCACCATTTCTTGGCTCTCTTCCCCACCCATCACACTGTCTCTTTTCCTCCACTTTCCTGAGGCGAGCCAGAGGGCAAGTTGCTGTAGGCAAGATTTAGAGAATTGTGCAAGCCTTTTGCCAGGCTCCTCAAGCTTCTCCCAGTCTTACTGTGCCTGGCACCCAGGATGGTGGCAGCGCCTCCCCTCCCCCTTCTGCTCCATCAGTCCGCAGCCTCACTGGGCACAGCTGCCAGGGGAGGCCACCAGGCACAGGCAGACATGTACCCCCAGGCCCTGAGAAGGACGGCAGCGCAGAACCGCTTTCTCGGCTTCGCTAAGAAAGGCTGGAGCCAAGTGGCGGGGGGCAAAGTGCCAGACCCTGAGAGAAGAAATGGGCTGCTGCAGAAGGACCATGCAGGGAGAAAGGGCAACCAAATGCCTTCCTCCGAGTCTGGTGGCAGCACATGGAGACGCATACAAACACTTCTGCATACACTACAACCACTTACATTGCACATCCCCTTAAGCCCTCCTTCTTCGAGAGAAGAAAATACTATCGCGGGAGTTCCTGGAGAAAGTCGTGTCCACTCACCCCCTCAGGGCCTAGCCAGCGTACCCCATGTGAAATACTTTTCCTTTTAAAACTCGCATCTTGCTCAGCATCACCCACCCCATCCGCAGACCGTTCCCTCTTTTCCTTTCCCTGTCTGACTTGCTGCAGGAGCCCGTACGCAATCACCGCCCTCCGTTAAAGCCTCAGCCGAGGGAAAACGTGAGGCAGGGATAAGGGCTAGGGAAGGTTCTGACACCAGTGAGAAGGTGTGAGGCTGAGTAGCGGGGATCAGTAATTTTTGTGACAATGAAATACTCATTATTGCAGTACAGTCGTTAGCTCTAACACTAATTTCACCACAGACAAATTGCTGCTATTCCTGCATAACAGATTCTCTCCTTCTCTAGGTACTCTGGGGCTTGCCATACTTTACGTTCCATTCTTCATGAGCAGATTTAGAACAAAAAAAAAAAGTTTTTCTTCTCTCCTAATGTGGATGAAATTGTAAGTTTCCTCTTTGGGCCACTTTATTTTTTTGCTAGGATTGTAACTACTGTGAAGGCAGGGGAGCCTGTGAAGCTCTGGGCTGTGTCCAGCAGAGAGGATGATACCTGCCTCTCCTCTCCCCTTCCCGCTCCATCGGTTCTTCTAGGTTTTTTGATGGTGCACAACTGTCATGGGAAGCTGATGTCACAAATGAAAAGTGTACCCAGGGCCACCCGCATACAGCCCTGACGGCGCTGAACTGTATTCTCCACTCTCTAGAAAATGTAATGGCTGAGCACAGGGATGCTGTGGCTGTGGAAGCAAACCCAGTAACAGCCGGGTTACGAACCTGACTGAAGCAGTTCCACCTGCTGGCTTGAAGCAATCTCAGAGAGCCTTCTGTCACTCACGTCTCTGTGGAATTTTGTACGAGACGCAGCATTTACCAGCATTTCTGAGGAAATTTCCAGGCAAACCGAGCCGTCAGTTGGGTGTGTGTACGACTGTGGCGTACCCTGAGAAATCGCGCGCTTCCTCAGAGCAGGAGCAGGAGGATGCGACAGGCACAGAACCTCTTCTGAGTGCAACGGGAGCAGACTCTGTATCTTGGCCGTGTTAGCTCGGTAATCCCAACATCCCTCGGGCGGGTGGCCTGTGTGCCTGCCCAGCACACATCTGTTCCTTCCCACCACCTGTTTACGTGTTCCTCCTCTTCACGTGCCTCCACCACCTTCATTTTAAAGACATTCCTTAAGGCTTTGTCGATCGCGCACGTGTATTGCACAACTGCAGGCTGTAACGGTAGCTGAGAGCTCTGCCGAGTGCTGCTTTTATACAACCTACATTGTATAAAACACCCAGCGTTTGCTTGTTACTATCTTAGTGTGCGTTGAGAATAACGCCGCGAAGTCATCCAGGGTTAAAATCGGGCTTTCTGGCTTCCGGCTGACTGGGCAGCATCGTGAAATACCACATCGCGTGGTACTGGAACTAATGAAGCTACGACGATACGAACTGCAATATGGAGTAAGGGATTTAGGAAGGAGAAAAAAAACCCAATTAAATTAGCAATTTAATAGTGGCATTCAAAACATTAATATATTTTTACTAAGCATAATAAGAGGAAAAATATACGCTGAATTAAGAAGATACTTTTTTTTTTTAAGTTAATGGCTTGATTTCTGTTCTCAGGTGTTAAATGGCCTGGTTTTCAGAAATGCTGAGCAAGTATCTGTTCAGTAGTGCTGAAAAAATAAGGCTGAAGAGGTAGATTCGATGAAGTCCACCATCTTTGCAGCATTAGTACGATGCTGTACAAATCTTAGGGCAATGAAGATGCTCACCTTACCCTAAGGATGGAGAAAAACATCGCTGCTGTTTGAGAACTTGTGCTAGGGCAAACACTGAGAAGCATCTTCCCTTCTGCTTAATGCTATTTTGTGTCCTCTCGCCACGATTTAAAGTATTCTACAATTAATAAGGCAGCTAGGCACTGAGATGACAATCGGTGCTACCAAAACAAAGCGCTCCGCACAGGACTTGTTTACATGTTTCGTCTATTGCTTATCATACTTGAGGGCTGCCTCAGTCTCTGCTTCCAGAGCCTCTGGGTGCCAGCCTGGAGCAGAGCCGCCAGTGTGGGTTTTCACTAAAGCCTGAGGACTAAAAGTAAAATTCGCTGAGAAAAATTTTCCCTTTTTTACGTAGAAATCGCAGCAGACAAACATAGGGAAAAATGGATGACATTAGGCATGGGCACATCCGACATTCGTTCCTAGCAAATGCGCCCACAGCTTAACAAGGCGTTGTCCAGAAAGGAAACCAGGGGTTTCCAAGGAATAAGCACAAACCAAAAAGTTATTCCTGGATATTGCTGTTGGAAAAAAGGTTTCTGCTGATTAATCGGTTGGAATTAAAAAATCTTATAATGGGCAGATTAGAAGATCGGTGTGGAATTAAAAATCAAACCCTGAGCAATTATCATCGAGACAATTATTCTGCTTTGGTTTTTTTTCTTTGCAAAGTAACTTGGCAATGCACACCCCTCTCCTATTTGTGATGGCCATAAAGAAGCAAAAATATTTTTTTAAATGCGTATACACACTATTGCGTAAATGCCATGTTGATCTCTGATCACTGTAAAAGCAATTATTTCCCTTGGGAAAACCCCCTCGTTCATTAACACTGAATGGTATTTATCAGTCTTCTTTCCTGTTTAGATATTTTGTTCAGTGTTGACATATTTAAAAACATGCAATTGGTTGGAACCGTATCTGCGGCTTCCCATCAAAAGAGTGAGGGCAGGAGCTGCAGCTCTAAATCTCAAAGCAGCACTTTGTAGACTTCCTAAGTGATTAGTACAGAGTATTATCGCCCTCCACCATCTGGCTATCTAATATGGAAACGATACGAAAGGAATCCAAAGACCTAGACAGGCTTCGACACTTTGGACAGAGTTTCGCAGCAAAAATGTGGCAGCCACATTTAAAACAACAAGAGAGATGTTTAAAATAAAAGAATGATTCCTCCTTGCCGAGGAGATGGACACCTCTCCTCCCTCACTTTAACCGCTTGTGAGTATAGCCAGCCCTACGTACGTACCCCGCGATAATACAGCTTAGCACGTATACGCGGGCTGCGTGTTTAGCATGCTGGCAGAGAAATCTGTTTAAATTAAAGAGTCTCATTCTGGTTTTGATGTCACTACAATTAGCTGATGTGCTGGATGGATTCTGAGGCTTCGATTCATCTACGCTTTAAAGATTTTGAAGTTAAACGCTTTGGATAAGGCGGAATTAAAGAATCGTCAGAAATTTCTGTGTTAAAGCCTCACAATCCAATACATAAAATCTCTTGTAATGCAGTGTACTGTATATCTTTGTGTATAAAAATATCCCTTTATAAGGAAGAACAAAAGATACGCTTCTCCACTCCAGGAACATTACATGGAATAAAGAGCCTCTGAAAACCTCCAAAGCACAGAATGCAAGCTTGTGCTGCCAGACAAAAGTGAAAGCCCATCCTGTTCTCTCTCTCCCTGATGTAGTTGCTGTGTCAGACGAGGGCATCAGGGCCGATTCAAAAGTCAGAATGAAGAAAAGAGAAACGGTACACAGACAAGCGTGGTGAATTCTGCCCTATGAACACCTAGGTTTTCCCTGCGCGAGCCCAGCTTTAGGCTTTTAATTTGTCTGTCTGTTTTGCAGGAGTGCAGATGAAGGCGGCGATTGAAAACGGGCTATCGGAGCCCGCTCATTCGTAGGTGTAATGCTCCGGGGTATTGGGAGCCCTGTATCCGTGAAGAGGAAAGCAGAAAAAAGGGAGGTCTTTTCTCCTGTTTCCTTCAAGCTGTTTAGGAAGTTATTTCTTTAGTTCTTTTATAATGGTTTTATTTTTACCTCACAACAAAAATCAGACAGTTTCTTTGCCTCGCCGGAGAACCCTGAGCTAGCAGGCTTTCAACTGTGCTCAGGTCAGGAAAGTTCAGCAGCCATTAAGGAGCAAACAACAAATGTTTTGCCGAGCAGCACCAACTAATAGAGCCTGGTCTGGCAGAGATCTGTGTGTTTTCGTCCTGCCACCTCCTTCCCCGCTGCAGTGATCTCAGGTCCTCCTGTCTTCTGTGGCACTGCCCTGGCCAAAAGAGAGCGTGGACTATGGTTAACCTGGCGAAAGAACGGCAGCAGAGCTCAGCCTCCACCTTCCCCTCCGTTAAAGAACTATCTTCCTTCCTCTTCCAGCCAAGCGCGGGGTTTTTTCACAAAGCTTGTAAGATGTTAATTGCCTTTAGGATCACTGTCCTCTTGCACATATGGCTGAAATTGGTCACTGGCTCCAAAAGCTAAAGGGCAGGGGCTGACAGCACAGTCACATGCGCCTGAGGAAACCAGGCGATCGAATCGCTTCCAACAGGGTTTTTATGTTTTATATTCTCAGTCCTTTTGACCACAGTTCTCTGATGGCTGGTTATGTTGTCCATGATAGCCAAGGAGCGTCGTAAGTTAAAAACCCCACAAGCGCCATCTTCTTCCCCAAAGTTTTGACCTCTCTTTCTTCTCCATCTGCCATGAAAAGAACGCAACACCTTTTCCCCCTGTGTACAAGCTCCTTCACGCATGAGGGCTGTGGAGCCACGCAGCACTGCTTTGGGCAGCAAACCCAGCTCACGTCAAGTCATCGGCTCTGTGCCACTGCTCCCGATCGGACCGAACCCGCAGCGTGCTTTGCATCCACATCAGTTGTGTGAACAGAGCTGTTTGCGGACCCTGGGGAAAAGGTTGCTCGCTAAAATGACCAGGACTTAAAAAACCACCCCAAATTCAATTTTTCAAGGTATTGTTAATCCAAATTTTCCCAACGTTCTCATTCTCGTCTCTTCCACTTCAGTTGGTGCAGGGGCAAATGTGCACAGCTGCAGTGGGGAAAGGAGCCTGGACACGAGCCTTACACTGGTTCTGCTACCAAAGGAGAATGAATTTTCAGCTGCCCCTGAAGTGTGAAATTCTGTCCTGGCTGGAGATACTAGAAAGTTTGTCTTTTACTGCAGAGTGGGTAGAATTTCATCTCTGCAGCCACAGCACAAGGGCAAGAATCCAGGCCCTACCGACATCAGGAGCAAACTATCCCATGAATTCAACATCTTGGCACTGAGGAAACTCCAATAGTTGTGACTCTGTGCTAGGGCAGCAGTAAAACCTGTGAAACATTATCTGTGGGTAGAATCTCTTCTGCCATTATAAATTCCAATCATAACTACGGAAAAAGAATTATTAAAGGACCAAATTAGTATTGCTCCAGACTAAATTATCCTGATCTTTTCAGAATTAGGATACAAAACCTTTTAATTCTACTGTGCCTACATTTACATTCACAGTTAAGACAAATATTTTGTGCAAGTATTTAAACTTTTCTGGTGCAATTTTTTTTTTAAACCAGTGTCAATTAATACAGATTGTGACCCATTTTCCGTAAAATTGGCAGTAACAGAGCAGACAGAGATATGAATGCCAGAAATGTAAAGAGTTTGGCAGTATTAAAAATGGGATTTTTAGATACGTCAGAAAAAACCCAGGAGCTGGCAGGATATACGAGAAGAGAGGAAAAGAGCTGTCAGCCTCTGAGCACAGTGTTCAGCCAGTTCCTAACGACCTTCCATGTGCTGGTTCATAATGTACAGGACCTCCTCATGAAGTCCTAATTCTGGCCAAAAAACCTCCTTCTCCCTGTGTAAGGAGAGTGGAGCAACCCCCACAGTGAACACTCAGCAACGAGGCACACAAAACCAGGCACGAGAGGGCTCTGGTAAGGAAAAATACATGAACACGTTTTCCAAACAACTTCTCCAGATATTTTATCTCCTGGTTTATACCCAGATATTTCAATATAATCAAGAAACTGTACTAAAGTAACTCAGTTAAATGGATTTGTGCTCAACTTTTGCTCATTGTTGGGCACATACAGTCCGTGGCTGAAAGCAGGAACGCAACAGCAAGACCAAGAGTGCTGGGTTTTTTCTGATCCTGAGGGGACGGTATTTTTGGCAGAAATAGCCCTGGTATTCCACGAGCTACCGTTTCCATTCCGTATGTTAGTAGTCTCGTAGTAACACTTCAGCAAGAAGCAGGGGGATTTACCCACCCTTTGCCAGCAAGAGGAGAATCCCACAAAAAAATACCTGTATCCACCTTTTGCCTGCAAAGGACTAATCAAATATTCTAGTGTCCTCATTGTAGAGAGGCAATAGACACCTTTCCTTCTTCACGGTAGAAATCAGAGCAAGGTTATAAAACTTTCCAAAAAAGCAGATTTAAAGCAAATGTAAAGGACTCCGTCATTCTTTAGGTAATTCCTTCTGGTACAGATTTTATTACAGCTTTACATTCTGGATTTCCACCAACAGAGATGTCATCTCATATAATTAAACTGGATCATTTTCAACGGTATGGGATGAAGTGAGTCATTCAGAAATCAATGCTGGGGAATCTACTCGGAGGAAAGTAAACTTTTCCCGTAGTAATACTTTAAAAGAGTCAGGAATAGGTAAGTGCAGGAAGATGTGTCCGCTGTGACATATGATTTACCGGAATTCTTACGGGTTCTTTTTGAAGTGACGTATTAGCAATTTAAAAGGAGACGATAAAATAGAGGTTCACAAAGAGATAGCAGCTCTTTCGTCAAGGCTTGAACTGATGGTACTTACCACACAAACAAGTTTTCTTGTGTGGTTTTCATGAAGCAGATCTTTGGTTTGGGTTTTTTTGTTTTAAAGCAGAGCAGCTAGATAGACCGGGATAGATAAAAGGGAGCCGTAAGACAAGCGTTAAACGGCTTAGAAGATTGTCTTAGTGCATTACTAGCTCAGCAGTAGTAAGGATTATTCTTCTTGTTGTTGTCGTTTGGGATCTTTTCCTGGCAGTATCATAGCAAATAGCAGTTTAAAGGAGCACAGCAAAGTCGTTTTGCTCTTCTACCAGCCAAGTTTACCCAAACAGAAGAGGGAAACGTGGATTTGATGTCTGCACAGTACTAACATAATGACGTGCACGGATTCTTGAGCTGCTTTCGAATGAGTTGGCACGGCACTGGCAGCAGAACCAATTCATTAGTGCGGTATTTTCTGTGGGCTGTTTACCCGGCTGAGAGGCACAGCATATCCACCCAGACGTACAGCCACGGTATGGCGGCCACGCAGCTTCCAGTACCCACGACCGGCTGATAAGGTCTGGACTGTGCTTCTCTTGAGCTACGCAGGCACGGCTGATAGCTTCTGTTTAGAAATTCAGTCACCAGCCTTTCAGAAAAAGAAATCAACCTTCTCAGCATTAAACAAACATCATTAAGGCAGGCTTCAACCATGAAGAATGGAAGCCATGACACCTAAGTTGTTTGCTAAAAGACAAAAGCTGAGGAGCAATTTAAAGAAGTGACATTGTAAAAGTTGAAATTCTAGAAAAAATATCTTTCCAAAGACTTTCTAAATTACTGCATGGGAGAATAAAATTGTATTTGTCAAGGCCACAAAAAGGATGTGTCAGTACTTGAGACGTAAAGTGAAAATCTGGCCAAGTATTTCAGTAGTAAGTGTTACCATGTATTGACAAGACTCTCTCAGATAAAAAGTTGAGTTCTGCATTACAGATCTTACAACAGCTTGAAAGAAAAGCTCCAAAAGGTTTGAGACGTAATGCCTACGTGATAGGTACTAACTGAGGGGCATGAAGCTGTGGCTCCTGGAGCCTGAACGAGTCTGGAGAGGGAGGATGAACTGTGTTTAATGATGTTGAATGTGGGCTGGAAGGCAGATATCCACAGGCATCTTGACGGTCAAAGACAAGCTGGTATCTTCACCTGGAAAGAAGGAAACTCACAGGAAGCAGAGAAAGACCTGGGAGTGCTTTTGCTAAAGATGTAACTCGTGCTTTAGATGAAAGAGGGTAAGAAGTGAAGGGCAATGCTGAAAAATGGGAGAATCATGAGTCAATGTTGTCATAAAAAAACAAGCGAGACAGTATTTCCATGACAGAAACCCAACCATATGATTTGAAAGATGTCAGCTAGGATAATGAGGGAGTCTTGTGTCTGGGACTTGGGTCATTTGAGACTTGGGTGAAAACAGTTGGAGCTGTAAGGCAGAAACCGGTCTGCAGAACATGCCATTTTGGAAAAAATTGAGATGGCCAATGTAAGCAGCATATTGACTGAGCCTGGAGCTGAATGGGTGAGACACGTAACACCCGAAAAAGCAAGTGCACGGAGACTGCCTGTCAAAGGGACAGAGCCCCTTCGCTTGCTGCTTCCAGGGAAGTCGGTGAGCTCTTGCTTGCTCTGAAATCTGCCTAACTATCATTCTAATGACATGGATATGACGAGTCAACTGTCATTAGTGGTGCTTCCCATGAGTCTCTGGAGCCTCCAACTACAGTGCGTAATTGGTAACATCTGCTGTAGATCCACACATAGATTTGACAGAAGTGCAGCTCAATTTCCTTTGGCAATTCAGTTTGCTTTTCCCCCTCTTGTTCTTCTGCTGGTCCTGCCCCTCTTCCATGAACAAGTCCTGGCCACGTTACTCCACCGCAGGAAAGCATGTCTTCTTTCACTGATGCCCCTCAAGTGCGGGTTCCTATTACTGCCTTCCTAGTTGTCCCCAAAGCATAAAGGAACCTTTTTCTAGGCCTGATTTCACTCTTTTTGAAAGTTTCCATGCAGCTCACCTGCCTCAGGCAGCTACGCTACAAGGAAGGCAATTCTTAGGGCTGCAGACACCATCGTGCCAAGACACAGCAGACAGACAACATGTCCCATTTGTCGGCTCTTTTCAATTTGCCCATTATTTGCGATTTTGAAGTTATCTGTTTTGCTCAAAATAATCACTATGAAGTTTGTAGGACCCAGTGCGAATCAGAAAGAAAGAGAGCGGTCATGTCGCAACGCTACGTTACATGGGAAGTTATCCTACCATTTGGTCAAAACTGAGTGCAAGCAGAGCTAATACTGAAATACTTCTGAGTATGAATTATGCATCAAAAAAATCCATTGATTTTCTGGCTGCCCACCAAAAGAAGAGTTCTCGATGGGGTTCTTTTTAATGCCTGAGCTCCTTCTTGTCAGTGTTTCAAAGAATGTGCAAGCCACCTTTCATGACTTTTAAGCTGTCATTGCTTTGCGTGCATAGAAGTGAGTCTGTCAAATCCTCCTCCTAAAATGAAAATCACCCAGCAACTGATTTAAAAATAAGACTTTTTTTTCCTAGCCTACATGGGTACAAGAAGCTATTTGGTCTCATGAAGATTGAATAGCTGTTGTGATCAGATCAAATGGACTACAGCTCTTCTGGAGCCCTGGGGAGATGCTTTTTCCTAGCCCCCTCTCACTTTATACTCACTGTATTAGACAGCTCTTAGTCCACTTTCCAGACACACGCTAACGGGCACATGCTGGTGGGCAGAGACAGACCGGACACCTGACAAAATGACCCAGATCTGGTCTTTTCAATAGGGGTGCTGGAGTGCTGTTCTAACCCAGACTGGAAGTCCAGTTTACTGGTAGAAATGTAAATGGTTTTCCTCCCTTCCAGTTACTGCAGCGTATTTCGTGCTACTGTATGCGTGAATGTGAAGTGAAAGCGGCTCAGCAAAGCCTGCAGGACTGAATAAGAGCTGTAAGAGATTGACTGTCACAGACATCGCGATGGGCAAAGCTGGAGAATTAAAACCTGTAGCTTTCCCCATCAGCCAGAATGTTTTGAGGTGGTTTTGTTTAATTGTATTTGTTGCCTTTTCTCATGCTTTGTCATAATACTAGAATGTAGGCATCAGTTGAGTTTTTCACTTAATGTAAATTAAAATAATGATTGTAAATAAGGGAGCTTTAAATTGTTTCAGCCTTGTGAGTTGATACAGCCTTGAGCCTCAGGAACAGGATCAGGAAACTGCACCGTCAGCAAAGAGATGATGAATACTCCCAGAGCAATGCATCCACACCGAGCCAGTGACCGTAAGAGATTCCGGTGATGGAAACTGGGTGCCTGTTCACATTGCGCCAGGTGTGAGTGGCAGGTAAAACAAGGTTAGAACTGAGATCTCTCATTTATGTGGAAGTCAGGGACCCTTTCCTTCTTCAAACAGTAAGTTATTGTCTCCCTGAACAGCTCATAGAAAAGGTATTTTGAACATCACTGGGGTTTTGTTTTATACTTCTGGTTAAATATAAACAGACATCTTCAGAGACAGCTGATGTGAAAGCAGTGAGTGGGATTTTTTGCACAGTTAGGCCCAGCAACAAGAGGGGTAAATCAATTTCAAAATTCATGCGAAATATAAAACAATATTGCTTAATTATTTATTCCTAGGTAGGACCTATCTTGGCAGAGTCCCAAGCCGACACTGCATGAAGTTCTCTGAGCACTCGGACTTTGCAGCGCTAGCCTTGGCCATCATCAGGGTCTTTCAACTGGAGGAGGGTTAGTGTTAACATTCAAGAAAGGCTGTTTTGACCCAAGTGCCTCTACTTAGTGGGTGGATGTTGAATGTCATCGTCTGGGCTCCAAGCAGCTTTGCCAGAGCCTGAAATCTTGGGCCAGAGCACAAAACTTTTTTCCTAATTCTGAACCAGGCACTTACAAAATTCAGGCATTGCTCTGTATCACCAAACCTGAGCCTTCTAACCAACGTGCCTTCTAACCAACGTGCCTTCTATCCCACGTGCTTCTATCCGATGTGCCTTCTATCCGACATGCCTTTTATCTGACGCGCCTTCTGACTGATCTGCCTAAGCAGGACTCAAGCCTAGCTGTCCTGGCCATGTCTGTTGTCTGTGGAGAGAGAAGAGCATCTCTACAACAACTCTTGTTTATTATCTGAATTACAACTTCCCTCTGAAGAAGCCTCTGTCTTTATGGACTGATGAAGGGTCCCAGGGCAGCTACATCCACATTGTAGGTTGAAGGAGCAACTGACTGAAGCTCTGGTAGCACTTGTGAACTTGTGTCTCAGCTGCTCTTTTAGGAAGAAATGCCGGCACGCACCAGAAACGTGTGTGGAGATAGAAGCGATGAGCTGGACTTCAAGAAGGACTGTACTATGCTCTGGCAATAAGAAGCTTTGATGTGCTTCTTTTTAGTTGTACTTTGTGCTCTGAAAATGTCTATGAAAGATACTGCCCCTATTGTACAGCCATCCTAACTTCAGAAAAAGTCCATAGATAAAAGAGGAAAAAAGATATGAGGCCATGCACGAAGCCTGCACAGCAGTGACACGGGCAGGGAAGGTAAAGAAGCAGAGCTGAAAAAGGAACTTGTGGGTGAAGGGAGAGACGGACACAGGAGCGAGAGGAGAGAGGAGAGCAAGAAATACAACAGACAGGGAGCTGAGTATCAAGACTTTTCAGTTGACTCAGTAAATACGTATTTCTCCCACCCACATCTGGAATAATACGAATTTTGGATTCAGAACTGCATTCTTTACTTGCCTAAGACTCCCAGTAAAGTGTCTTTCGCTCAAGGAATGCAGGCTCTAGTGTCTCAGCCATATGACTTCCGCATGTAGCTGGCAATAGTCACTGCAGTCAAAACCAAGCTGGTTTTGAATTGCAGGCAGTGTCTTCTTTTTAAATAAAACACTTTCCCCACCACTTTTTCCCTGCTGGAGACTGCGGATCAAACTTAATTGGACCTCTGGAGCTAAGAAGTCCCGTGGGTTTAGTAAAGTTCTTAAACCAGAAACGGGCTTTTATTTCAGTGTACGGTCTCTCATGCTGCAGATCTGTGAAGGTTTCCTACCCAACCGAATGGGGTCTTCACTTTGCAGACTGCCATTCCTAACGGTCTCCAGAACGTGCCACTTTTTGCTTAAATCCACATGATACGTGTCAAGAACAAGAGCCAAGAGATTGTAGTCATCAAAATCACTTAAAGGTATTTTCTATTTTATAGTTCTGTTTGTGCCTGTAGAAATACTTAGTAAAAGGAAATTTAGCTACTCACATCACAAAATATGAAGTAGTACAAGTATTCCCTGTATCCCAGTTACCCTGTATTTTGGAAACTGAAGTTATGCATATCACCATGTTCGATGGAATTTGTGCGTCTGTGCCAAAGGTAAAGGAATAAATAGCTGCTGGTGGAGCAACGTAGGGAAAACTGGTTTTGTTGACTCTAGACGGATGATGTAACTCTGCTGCAGAAGGAGGAATTACCTAGATGACTTCTGGTGGATTTTCCGTGCTGACAAGCGAGAGAAACATTAGACTAGGAAAGCCTTCTACCCCTGCTGCTTCTAGTATTTAAGAGGAGGTATTAAAACTAGCCAATGAGATACAATTTGTAGGGCAAATGGATAAAGGACGAGGTCTAATAATTGCCTTTTTTTCAAGGAGCAAGGGCTGAGGGAGTTCAAGCTAGAGATTACACCCTAGTAATAATGCACAGTGCAGAGTCCAAGTTAGTAAAAAATGCCATGGACTGTAAGTTAGTGCAGATGTGCGTGCAGCTGCTTTTGCCAAGACCCATCTGTCCTAGATGCAAGATTTTACATTTGTCTTTGTCAAGCTTCCTATAGCAACCATCTGTTGTTCCACTCCTCCAGTCTGTGGAGGTGCCTCTAAGTGTGCAGGAACGTGGGATGGGTCCCCAAGCATGCTGCTTGCTCAGGCGGGGAGGGAGGCACAGCCTCTGCCATCACGCTGTCCTGCATCTGCTCTCCCGTTATCTGCCTCCACCTCTCTGTCAGCACACCTCTTCCAGCTCTGCCAGGTCTCTGCCAGCGTAGGTCTGAGCAGACTGCTTCTCTTCAATGACCTAAAGCCCTCCTGATGAGGCAGGGCAGCCCAGAGGCAAAGGCATTCATTCCCCACTTTGTCAGGGGAATCCTCTCTCTACCCAACAGTCATCACTCCTCAAAAAGCTTGGAGGAACCTGAGGTATCTGAAACAATTCTTTCACATTCATCGCATTGGAAGCAAGTGAAGAACTGCTGCTCTGGGTAATCAGTCGATATTTCAGCTGATTCCCACTGTTCCATTCCCTCCTCACGCTATGTAAATGAACCTCCTGTGATCAACGCATCATGAAAATACCCACCTATGATACTCCTTTTCACATTCCTCGTCAAAGTCATGCTCGATGTCAAGCAAATGTAGTTTCTATTCATTAAACACAGGTGACAGCATGTTCCTGCACTTCTTCCTCTTAGTCCAGTTGTGGTAGGAACTGCAGCCTGTTTGCTTTTTGACCTTTGCATTGAATTACTTTACCCCAGACACTTCTCCTCCTCTCATTGTCCATTATCTGTAGTTCTGCAGCTCACACTTTCCTTTGTTTCTGTAGCAAATCATTTCTTACTACCAGATCACAGTCCATTCTTCTTCACTCGTCAGAAAACAAGTTGCTGCATCAGCAGTGTCAGAAATGAAGTCTTTTTTCAGGCCAGTTGTGTCCTCCCTTCGTATCACAGCGACCCAAGCCTCCCCTGTGGTCTCCATGCCCTCCCATTACAATACCTTTGGCTCCCTCCCTCGTCCTACACAATATCCCGATGGCCCCCTCTGATATTTAGGCCTCCCTGTAGCACATCCCCTTCCTGCCCCTTTATTTCCTAACCTCCCACAGTGACTCCTGTCCCAGATACTCACAGCTCCCCCATATCTCTTGCTTCACCAAGATCAGACAAAATACGTATTGATAATATGTCCTGTAATCTATCATGTAACGAGCTGACCAGTGCTCATGGCCAGCCACTGTCTCATGGAAAAACATAACACACAGCGTTGTTTCTTCTCTGCCTCACTGGGGAGCTAAACCAGCCTCTCTTTTCTCCCAAGCCACCCATTTCCAGGAAAGGCGTGAGGATGACATTCCTCTGAATCCTCTCTCTCTCCTGAACTGTGAGGTGGCGGCTGGATGTGGAGCCAGTAAGGTGGGTGAGAGGCTAACAGGCACGGGCAGCACGGCTGTGTAAGCAAATATGTTTGTAGAGCTGACTTGGCTTCCTCTTTCTGTTAGCGTCACTCCACTGTCATTATGCAATTTTTCTTTTTCCTCAAAGGGACAACTGTACCGCTCAGAGGTTAATCAGGAACTCTCTCTAATGAAGGCAAGGCCACAGAACACAGATAAAGTGCTGGCTCTGGCCCAAACCTAAGCAGTAGTGAAAACCAGTTTCTGCCAGGCACCAGGTCAGTGACCTGTATGAAGCCTGTGCAGTATCTGGGCAGGCAGAAAACCCACAGCTTTCCAGTTTCCAGCTGAACATTTCCCTCCAACACCACTTTTATGACTTGTAGGGACAATTCATGGTAACTGTTACCAGCTCCAGCTTCTAATGTCTCACTTTCCCTCATCCTGGAGATAGTACATTCAGGCTCGTCATGAACCCAAAGAATACATCTAGATATCAGTGCTGGGCTGGTGGGTATTGGTTAGACCCCCTTTAAACTCCACCACAAACGCACTGTGTTTTCAGATGTCAAGAGGACTATTAAACGCTATCTTACCTAAGCACTGCCTTGGACTCCCCTGCCAACTGTACAAACAGAAAGGCTTTTCCTAGGGTTTTCTTGCTGAAGATTGCTGTGAAACACTTAATGAATTGATTTGGAGCAGTTTCGGATCCAAAACTGTGTTTTAAATTCACAGTTTTTAGAAGGCACTTGATGCCAAAATATCTTCTCCCAGTATTTGATCTATGACTCTATGGAGTCAAATTTTGATGCAAGTATCTCACTTGCCAATGCTAACAGGCTAGGAAGAGCTGACACTTGTGTATTTAGTCTCCTAACGACAGCTGATACTCAGATAAAATATGTGTCGTAAGAACAACTGCCAGCAGCCTCATCCTAAAGCTTCTCTTGGATCCCGCAGAACTTGGACTTCTGTGTCACATTCAACCTTTGGTCTCCGCAGGACTGTGCAGACCAAGTGAAAATACTGTGTGAAAGACAGTGAAGGCAAACTCAACCACGAAATGGGTCTAAATACAGGTAAAATACGTCTGAACAGATTTTACCTCCCAGAAAGGGAAGGCACATGGGAGCCAAACACAGAAACTGGACTCATTTTTCACTCCTCTTTCAGCTTCTAACAGCCAGCAGCGGGCAGCTTCCTCCCTGTCACGGCCATCCTATTTTATTTGTTTGCTCTCGCCACCCCTTCTCTCTTTAAAAATGAAAGCAGGAGTGTTTATATGCATGTAAACAATCCTGCCCTTCAGACCGGGTCTATAGGCACGAAGCACCCGGCGACACTCGGCGTGGCCTCTCCCACAGAAGGCAGGATTTGGCGTCCCAGCGGTGCCCGCTCTGTATTTAAGCAGGAAAAGCGCGTCTCCCCTCCCTCGCCCAGCGAAGCGGCCTCTGCGCTGCACGCCCGAGCGTGCGG